>NC_059429.1:18129117-18329117 GCF_021028975.2 Sphaerodactylus townsendi
TTTGAAAATTTAACAGCAGGGTGGAAATCCCATAAGCAAACAAACAAACAGTCAATCAATCCAACAATAGAAAGAATCTGCACCAAAAAAAACCAGATTGGAACATAGCAAAAGCTCTGAGGCAGCGAAAGGGTCTGTATTTATCTGTGTGTGTGTGCCAAGGATATCTGAGACAACTGGTTTCCAACCCATTTGTTTGTATCTTGTCAGACCCTGGAAACTGAAGTGTATCTTTGACAAGCCTCAAACCACGTTCAGGCCTGTGCTGAAGATGCCCTATTCAGACATCAGTAATCAAAACCGGCTCCTTGCGGGAAACAGAAAGGACTTCCAGGTCTAACTAAATAGGACAAGTAAATGACAGTTCTCTCAGTGGGTGTCAACATTCAAGAGGATGTCTTGTGGTGAACGCACAGGAGCACAGGAAGCTGTCTCGTATTGAATCAGACCATTGGTCTATCAAGGTCAATACTGTCTATTCTGACTGGCTGTGAGTGTCTGGACGTAGCTCTCCACCAGCCTACCTATTTCCAAAGTCAGAGTCTTCATGTGATTTAAAATAGTGGAAAACTGAGGGGAGAGGAAAGTGGGGAGGAAGTGGGTTTGGCAGAAGCTCTGCTAAGTCTCAGACCCTTAAGCCAACAAACGAACTTGGAGGTATTGATTGAGCATTTATTGAGCAGGTATCAAAGTACCACACTAGAAGAACCAGTTCTGGCAAATCTGGCATTCACAGTCCCCTTGGTTCCCAAAGCAAGCCCCCCTCCCAGTTTCCCAAGAAGTTGCGAGAAACAGTCTTTGGAGCTAAGGCACTCGAAGGTCACAAGCAGATAGTGATAGAGAGCCATGTGGCTTCCTGCCTCACAAGATAACGGAGGTAACTCTTTTCTCATGAGACTAGGTGACATGAGTGTCAGGGGAAAGCCTAGTTATCTACAAAATGTGTGAAGCCATAAAGAAAAGATCAAGGAAAGAATGCCCCAAATGGCAGTGGTTACATATAGCAGACTGGTTACATATATCTTTCAGCAGCATTGATTTGTTGTTACAAGCAGTTACATAGAGTTAAGAACGCATCTCAATTGCATAGATCAGTGATTCCCACCCAGGGTTCTGTGCTACCTGGGGTGCCACGAGCACGTCCCAGGGGTACCACAACAAAGCTACCTCCCCCTTCCTTTGTGGTGTCTCCCGACGGCCCAGCCAGCTGCGGCCTTGAGGGCACCTGGAGTTGGTGGCGGCGGCGCCAGCAACGCCTTGACCCCCTGTGCCACCTGGGAGCATGCTTGCCACTCCCACTGGGCTCCCTGGACACTTACCACCATTCCATGGTGGCTGGGGCACCTCCTGGCTTGCTCAGCCACCTGGACTTGTCCTTGGAGATTGGCGGCCTTGTGGCCTCCTCTGGGCTATGCCTGGGTCCAGTGGCATAGCTGCAATGGGGACATCTGGGGACAAATGCCCTGGGCACGCCCTGATGACTCACTTGGGGGCAGAAAATCACCCCCCAAACTTCGGGCCGAGAGGCAGGCCTTGACCCGGCCCTTGGGCAGCAGATGACCCTGCTGCAGCATGGAGTAGCCAGGTGCCTCCCAGGCAGGCCTCTTGGTCCATCAGGTGGCTCAGCTGCTGCCAAAGGGGTGGGCTGAGGGCTTCTCGGGCAGTGCCTGGCTGCTCCACGCTGTGGCCGGGTTGTTGGCCTGCCCCTTGGGCAGCAGACGAACCGGCTGCAGTGCAAGAGGAATGTCCAGACAGCACCTAGTGCCACCTGGGCAGTCCTCTTGAGTCGCAGCCACCCCCTCTGCCCAGCTGAGCAGCCGCGGCATGAGAGCCAGCCTCAGTGCGAGCACTGGCCATGGCGCAAGAGCCGGGCAGAGGGGGTGGCCTTGCTGCAGCCAGCTCTTACTCCTGGGCAGTCCTCTTTTCAAAAAGGTACCAGTTTACATCTAAGGGCTGCAGCAGGTAAGTGGGGTACGGGCGGGACGTGGGGGGCACACAGGGTACCGTGAGATATGAAGAGCGAGGTCAAGGGAACCGCAATGTCAAAAAGGTTGGGAAGTGTTGCCCCTGGCACCATTTCTCCCTGATACGCCTCTGGCTCACCTGCACACCACAAGTTAGCTTCTAACTGGGATTTATTCCTCATGCCATGCACAAGAGGTAGGTCAGCTGTCTGCATTCCCACAGTAGGTAAACCTAACCCCTGACCCAGTCCTCTGCTCTTTAAAAGTTGAGGAGCAGGAGAAAAAAAATGGGCAGAAAATGGCTTCCACAGTGAAGCTCTAGGAATTTCCTCATGTCTATATGGTCTTTACCATAAAGATTAGGTGAAATTCCTACAGTGCCACCCAGAAGTGATGTCACATTTCCCCCAAAGTGTATCTTGTCTAGACATTGTCATCAAAATATTCTGGCATTTGCTGAGGCAGTACTGGCAATCCTAAATGAGAAGACAAAAGAGGAGTCAAGACCATGCAAATCCTGACATTCATGCACATTTTAATTTAACTGCGCTTTGCCATCTCTATTAACAGTTTGCACTACAAAATTTTAATTTCAGGTTTGGGTTTTCTGCAGGGAATGCTTTTCACTATGCTGGAATTTCAGAAGGGGGTTCACTTTAATAATTATTTTTGGGCCCCATTTTTGGGGTTCAAAAATTTCAATACCTGAGAAGCTTGTCCTGTAAAAAAATCCGAACCTGAAACTACGAAGGAAATTCCTTCATGGTCCTTTAAATTTTAAAATTGAAAAGGGAAGGAATGCTTGACTTACAAGCTCTCCGGGGTCTCATCACAGACCTTCATTCTGTGAGAGGTAGAGTCTGATAAGGCTCGAGCAGCCAGAAAATGGCTGCCATTTCACTGAGCCAGTGTATGGGCATCTGGCTGCAAACCATGGGTAGCCAGGGCTTTGCTAGACTTTGGAAACCTCATGTAAGCTGTTGAGTGTTTTCAAAGCCTGGCAAATAGTTAGCTAGCTGCAGTTTGCAGCCTGGAGCTCATTTGCTGGCCCAGCGGTCTGGCAACAACCCAAAGAAACACTGTGTAGAGGAAAGGATATATACTATTCAAAACGAAAATATACTACACCATAGCTATAGGCAATAGGTACCAACCAATCATAGAAGTGCAATTTAACAAGGTGTTCAAAAACAATTATAACAGATTAAGTTTGCAGCATATCAGCAGCAATAAACAATCACTATAAATATCAAGCAATGTACATGAAGACTAAACAAGAACAAACCAAAACGTGTCTAGGACGCACATACAATAACTAAATAAGATGATGTCAGTGAGAGGAATAAGCTAAGTTCTGGCGCTCAAAGCCTCAAAAGAGGTAAGTCATTAATTCTAGAGTTGGCGATTCGGATCGGCCAAATCAACGATTCGGTCTGAATCGCCTCCGATTTGCGCAGATTCAGACCGAGCCAGGTCCGAATCAATGGCATCCGATTCGGAGCTATCCAAATCAATGGCGTCCGATTTGGCGCCATTACCGAATCAAGACTTGGACGGCCCAACTCATTAAAAAAATAATAATTTCTTCAACAGTATCCAATAAATAAGTAAATTCATGTTCTTCATATACATCGAAGACAGGGTTTCTAGGTCCCTTGTGCTTCGTGGTGGCTTCATCAATGACACTTGTATAAATGCCTGCCTTTAATGGGATTATCTAAATCAAGCTTGATCTTTAAAAGGCTTATACATATTCCAGATGTATCTTAGGGTAGGCTAATACAGATGTCACCTTGTAAATTGCCAGTGGTCTGGCAGTCACGCTCAGGTGGGCCAACAGCTGTGTTGCAACCCCAGAGTCCTGCCTTCCTTCCCTCTGGTCTTAAAAAAAATTAAAGGTTCCTGGAGGGAAGAGAGGCTGAAACCTGAAAAGACCCCAAAATTCTGGGAAATTATTTTTTGTTACTCCTGGAATTCTAGGGCCTTTTTTGCATGGTCAAAATGCCCCTTAGTGGATCTGTGCTGCGGGGCTTTTTTCTTGTTTCTGATTCTGCATGGCTCCTCGGTTCTTCCTGGGTGTCGAGGCAGGGCCGATGTTTCTATGTTTCTAGTTCCTCCAGGGAGTGGCGATTCTTATATCTCTCCAGATAGTTAGTGGATCATTGTTTCACAGCCCTCGCTGCCAGCATGGCCATGCTGGCAGGGGCTGATGGGAATTGTAGTCCATAACATCTGGAGTGCCAAAGGTTCGCCACCACTGCTCTAGCTGTTTCTGCACATGCCCAGGGCTTTCCCGTTTGCACCATGAGCTCTTCTACAATCTCGTCCACGCATGTGCAGACAGCCTCCGTTTCCTGCATTTTGATTGGCTGATTCTCCCCTCATTCCCCCATTCACTTTCACTAGTTTCGTTTGAAATGACTCTGAACCCAAACTTTTTTCCTGTTGATAAGAGACGTGGCTTTCCTTGCAGTAGGAAAAAAACACAGAGAGGGATAAACCATGGATCTTAAGACAGAAAAGCAGGGTGTGGAGGTGCTGCGAATGGCAGAGAGCTGATTCTCTCACACACACAAGGATTTCAGTCAGAAAAGCGGGGTGTGTGGGTCCTGCAAATGGCAGGGTGCCGATTCTCTCTCACACACAAGGATTTCAGTCAGAAAAGCGGGGTGTGTGGGTCCTGCGAATGGCAGGGTGCCGATTCTCTCTCACACAAAAGGATTTCAGTCAGAAAAGCAAGGTGTGCGGGCGTTGTCAACGGCAGGGCACCAATTCTTTCTCAAACACAAGGATTTTAGTCAGAAAAGCGGAGTGTGCCTGTTGATTGGTGGGGCAGGCCCGAGTGGCAAAGGGGAAAAAATGGCCCTGATTCTGTTGCCGTGGTGTTTTGCATGGCAGCGGAAGCACACAGGGATAAGTGGAGTCACACTGGGGCATTTCCAAAGAAACTCCATTTTGGCGATTTCGGGAAGCCATAGGGAAAAGGGAAAATGGCAGTGCAACCCGGGCAGATCCAGTACAGCTTCGAGGACCATGAAGAATTCCAGGCTGGTTTGGGATATTCCCCATGGTAACATTGGTACAATTTCGCTGTGCAAAAACAGCCCAGGAGTATTTGTTTCCAGTTTGGGTACACCAAATTTTGGGTGTGTCTTTGGCTCAATATTCTAATACACCAAGAATATTCAGATGCATACTCCAAATTTGAATGCCGCTGTATCGATCTGATACTGCTTCTGTGCAGTGGATTCTAGCAAATGCTTATTTTGGCTTCTCTTGCATCTTCTTCGTGCCAAAAATATTACATTCGCTCATGCATTTCCTTGCAAATTTAGAGCAATTCTAATTGCTTTAAAGGTAACTGGAGAGCATTAATGTGAATTGAAGTGCACAATGTAATCCTTTCACTAGCTGTCAGAAGACTGGCTATTCCTTTAACTCCATGGTAAAATTTACTGGGATTACAGATAGTGTATTGTTGGCAGAAGCCCCCAGACTTGCCTTTAACATCTGCCTTGCCTTTGCAGATGAGAGCAGGAAAAGCAAGGCTTTGGAAGTGGATCTTAAATGATGGGATCTTAAATGATAAAAGATACAGGAGGAGGCAGTCTTAAAGGGGGGAAATGAAAAAAGGTGTTTATTTGTTAGATCCTCGGGCATCATTTCATGGCTTTGGGATTGTCCAAATCCCAACAAAGTAGGTTAAGCAACTGGAGGCCTCATCTGGCCTCTGACTCTAAAAACCTTCTCTCTTTAAGCTTGCCAACCCCCAGGTGATGGCTGCCGCTATTACATCTGATCTCCAGGCAACAAAGATCAGTTCACCTACAGAAAATGGCTGCTTTGGAAGGTGGACTCCATAGCATTATTATACCCCACTGAAATCCCTCCCCTCTACAAACCCCATTCTCCTCAGGCTCCACCCCCCAATTTTCCAGGTATTTCCCAACATCAAAGCTGGGCACCCTGTCTTCCTTGCTCTACTTAAGCATTGCAGATACTTTCCACCAAACAAAAATCGATTCCCCGCTGAAAAAATGAATGTGGATACAAACCGGGTTTTGGAAAAACCGGGACCTTTTCAGCATGGTCTCAGCATTCTCACTGCAGCTTCTACCCCACACACGATCCTTGTTCTCAGAAACGCAGCAGCAATAAAGGATTCCCCACTGAGGCGGATTGAACACACGATCCGCTCAGGGGCTATCCTGATTGGCTGTTGCGTTGTGTTGGGGCAGGAATTTTTAAATTTTATTTTCAAACTTCCAGATCCATGTCTCTGCGAGCATGCACAGAACAACCCTATGCGGAAATGAAGAAATGGGCAATTAAAGCGAAGCCCTGTTTCCGCGTGCCTCCATGTAGTCGGATCCACGTGGCACCGACGTGTAGCACTACTTTGTATTGCTTTCTACTCAGTCAATCAGTCAAAACCAGCCCCATGTTGCTTCGTATCCATGTGGATCTCTGGTCCGCGAAATAAAAAAAGGCTGTGCGTGCATCACACACAACCCACTATCTTCTCGTTGGATGGCCCCATGTTGCTTCATATCCACGTGGATCTCTGGTCCACAAAATTAAAAAAGGCTGTGCGTGCATCACGCACAACCCACTGTCTTCTCATTGGATGGGAGGCTCCACGTCACTACCAGCAGCGGGAAAAACAAATCCGGACTCAACCCTCCCCCCCCCCCCAACTTCCCCACTGCTCCAGATTGCCCACACGTTTTTTGAAAAGGTCTACTTTCTTGCAGGTTCTAAAATAACACGTGCTGGGGGCAGGGGGGCGGCACCAGAAACGGGATGAAAGTGTGTTCGGCGCTGGTGAAGTGGGGAGTTCTGCTGGAAACCTGGATATTTTGTGTGACGAGCACACATCTAATCCTCAGTGGAGAATCAACCAAAGGCTCTTTAAAATGTACAAAAACAGTCTCTGCCAATTCTCCCTTTAGCTGTTCATTCCCTTAGCTGTTCATTCTACGAAATGCATAACAAAGCAGATAAAGGGAGAATGCTGGTAACTCTGATGAAGATAAAGAAGGAGGTGCTGCTCTGGTTGTTTTGGTGCACGTGGGAGTGAGCCAGCAGAGGAAAACAAAAGTTACCTCTTGTTCAAGAAGAAGAAGAATTTGGATTTATACACTGCCTTTCTCTCCTGTGAGGAGACTCAAGGCGACTGAAAAAAAATCCTTTCTCTCCCTCTCCCTGCAACAGACACCTTGTGAGATAGGAGGGACTGAGAGAGTTCTGAGAGAAACTGTGACCAGCCCAAGATCACCCAGCAGGCTTCAGGTGGAGAAGCAGGGAAACAAATCCAGTTCACCAGACAAGAGTGGAGGAGTGGGGAATCAAACCATGTGGAGGAGCGGGGAATCAAACCTGGTTCTCCCGATTAGAGTCCATTGCTCTTAACCACTACAACATGCTGACTCTCATTCAGTTCAAAATATGTATTGTGGTCTGAATATGCCAAAAGGGTGGGACAAATTGGAGTGAGGGATGCTTTTTAGCCCTGCACTAGGTGGCCCAGGCTAGCTTGATTTCATCAGATCTTGGAAGCTAAGCAGGGTTAGCCTCGGCTGGTACACTGATGGGAGACAACCAAGAAAATCCAGGCTCACGATGCAGAGGCAGGCAATGGCAAACCACCTCTGTCTTTTGCCTTGAAAACCCTATGGGCTGTGACTTGACAGTACTTAGCATGCATGTGGGACTTTTTGTTAGGATTTGCAAGTGTCTGTCACAATCCTGACAAGAAGGGGTTAACTGTGTGCATGCTAATTAGTTACTGAGGTCACAGTTTGGGGACCAGTTCATTGATTAAGCCATTGGTTTGTTAACCCAGCAATGCTTATGTGAGACTAGTCACGTAGGTCAGAGGTTATAAAGTTATCTATGGCCCCTTCCGCACACGCAAAATAATGCATTTTCAAACCATTCTCACAACTGTTTGCAAGTGGATTTTGCTATTCTGCACAGCTTCAAAGAGCACTGAAAGCAGTTTGAAAGTGCATTATTCTGCATGTGCGGAATGAGCCTATGTTTCTTTGTCTCATGCACACGAGGTATCTTCTTCGTTGAGATTCATCTTAAGAGGTGAATCTCTGCCTTGCCCATCGGCCCCATGTAGGAGCACGTGGTCCTAGGCAATGTAACCAAGTTAGTGCTACAATAGAAAGTATTCTTTGTTTTTATTCCATGTAGCCCTTTTCCCCCTGTTAGTAAGTAAACTCTTTTTATATAATCGCAGCAACTGTCTCGTGGTCTCTTGTTTGTACTCTGCTAAGTCAAATTAATCCCAACCCTTTTTCACTCCCTTTGAAAAACGTCCTCATTTTGAGGAGGAGGAGGAGGCATGGAAGAACAGTGTTTACGAATTCAGAAAGGGAGCCCCGAGATAAGCTAGGAGCATGGTCCTGCTTCTGAAATGGCATTCAGTGATATCATCCAGCAGGCAAATCTCTCCATGTGGCCTTTTGATGCCATCACATGCCCAGCTCCTAAAATGCCTCCATGGGAGGGCCATGAGATTCAGGAAGCCTTCCCCTCACTCTGAAACTGTTTTGTTTCCCCTAAGGTGATGTCATCACATAGCTAAGTCTGATTGGCTGTGTGATGACATCACTGAGGCCCCTTCCGCACATGCAAAATAATGCACTTTCAATTCACTTTCAGTGCCCTTTGCAGCTGGATTTTACTGCGCGGCACGGCAAAATCCACTTGTAAACAATTGTGAAAGGGGATTGAAAGTGCATTATTCTGCATGTGCGGAAGGGGCTTAATCCTGAAGATGAGAAAACTACATTGATTTTTTAAAAAATTATCTTGCTCATGAATAAGCACAGGGAAAAACGTTGAAAGGATGACAGGGAAACGTTGAAAGGGGGGGACCCAAAAACCCCATGTTGACCCTGCAAATATTTGTGAGCAAACATTTGCCAAAGCCCTCCTACACAAAATGCTCCAGTTCTTCAAGCATTTGACTTCTCCTCCATAAAAAACATGCATAGCAGCTGAGAAGGCTCAGACCAGGCTGTTTGGTTTGTGCTGAGGCTATTTGTAGGGACAGGCAGAGAAAGGGGGGCAGGGGGCGGAAAAGGTTTGCATTTCCCGGCCTGCTGTCAGAGTGAACTTTCCCATTCCCCTTAATGACTTTGATGCTATGAAGCTGGACATCCTCACGTCTGTGTGAATCATTTTCAGTGCTATTCCATATTCATAACGGCCTAAATATAGCCGGCGAAATGGGACTGGCAGGCAGAATCCTCTGGATGGTCATAGCGGCTGACTTCTCCGCTGAGAGGAAATGGCACAGCTACCCCCTACCCCCTCCTTGCTTCCCCGCAGGGGGGGAAAGAAAGCCATACCCCTCTCCTCCAGAAAAAGCATGCAACCCCGCCATAGCAGTGGTTAGGTTTTTTAGCCTTCTCTCCCGATGGCCAAATTCAAATAACGTTCCGTGCATTTTCCCCCCTCTGACTTGTAGAATTTTCCACTGTTTGCAGCTTAAGGTCCCTGGCAGTCTTTGTCAACCAGCTTCTCTCTCTCTCCAATGCCCTTGTGGCTGCTTTCACTGCCAAAGCCCCGAAGTCATGTTTTTCATTAAACGAGAAGGTTAATGATTTCAATTATGTAAAGGGAAGCAACTAAATGATTATAAATAAATCCTTTTCCCCCCCTCAGCTCACAAAGGGTTGGGGGGAGACGAAGGAAGAAAGAGTGTGAAGAGAACTTCCTCAGTGTTTCTGACATTGGGAATTGTTAGGAGGAAATTAAAATGGCGGCACGGCCTAAGGGCCTGCTTTAGAGTTCACTGGCTGAGCCTGTTGTTCCAGAGATGGAAAAGGCAACCATGTGTCCCTTCCAGCAGATACAGGAAAGTTGTACCAATAAATATATTTAATACAGCATCTGCAAGAAAGATGCTCAGCCAGGGTATAGCTTGAGGACCTTGTCATGTTGGAGAGTAATGGTCAGTGTTTTGATACGTGAAAAGGACATCTGCAGCAGTGTTTTCGATTCAGATTCTGGCCAGACGCTGTGGCCATATTGGTAGCAGCTGCCTTCTGCTACATTCTGTGGCACCGTCCAAGAAGGGTTTTCAAAGGACCTGGGCCTGTCATTGTGTCTCTTCGAGGGACTCTTCTTCTGATGTGGGGCTGGAGGGACTAGCAAAAGGAAAATTTCTAAAAGGCTGGCGAGACTACATGGGTGCCAGGAGTGGATGCTATGGGGAATGTGTAGCCAAACATACAACTGGCTGGACCCGCAAATCCAGGTGGTCGTGAGGGGTAGGGTTGTCCATCCATACCTAGCAGCCAATAGAAAGCTTCAGGGTGGAATGGGGATGCATATGGGCTTTTGTGCAGCCACATCACTTCTAGCAGAGGTGATCCAGAGGTGATCCAGGATAGCTCTAGGAATCTCTGGAAACTCTAGAGTTTCAGCGTAGGTTTCCGGCGACTCGTCGAGCTATCCTACATCATTTTGCGTTTTCTCCAGAAACGACATAGTAGCATAGACAATGCCAGCATATTTTTCAAAAAAATCTGCTTCTGCCTCTTGGAGCACCGGTAGGCAAAGAGAGCTGTTGGCAGGATAGGATTGCCAGCTTCCCGGTGTCACCTGGAGATCTCCTGCCAATGACATACCGGGGGGGGTGAAGTCGACCCACGTGGTCAGCGCAAGAACGAGACGAGACGCGGAGATATCATCTGGTGGAGATCGCCAGCAGCGGGAGCGCGGAGGTCCGTGTTCCTAGCGAGTCTCCCGCGTGCTGGTTCCTGGCACCTTTTATTGTGATTCTATCGGGGGTGTGTAGAAGGGAGGAACGGAGGGAGTTCCGGGAGAGCTGGAGGTCGGTAGATCATCATGTGATGCATGATCTCAAACCTGGCCTACGCGTCGCGAGGAGAGGGAGCCGTAAGCGCCCTGAGCCTAATCCCTCACCTGGGGGCCAGAATAGACCATTGTCCCCTGCGCTCGCGGTGACTGGAGCCAGATAGTTCATGAATCTACCCGTGACTCATAGGGGGGATGAGAGAGGGTGCGGTATCGCGACCAGAAGGTCAGAGGGAGCTGTGAGGGTGTTCCAGCTTACCGACCACGGTGCTGCTGGGTCATGCGTGCATTACTACACCTCCTCCTTTTACATTTTAGAAGGGAGGCCGTAAATGCTGAGGGCTGCGATTTAAGGGGACAGCTTATTCCTCCGGCCTGTTTGGTCGAAGTTGGACCCGAAGGCACCGTTTGTGCAACATTAGAGACTTGGATTTGGCGCGGGCAGGGGAAAGTTGAGGGGCTTCTTACACATACGTTACAGGCAATATGTAGATACACATTGAACGCAAACAAGACCCGAATGCGATGAGGCATACAATCAAACCAATGGCAGAGCTAAAATGCGATAGCACTTAACCATCCTCCCGGCAGCCAGCTCCAGAGGGCTGACCACCAATGGGGCAATACATCATACCTCTTTTAGACTGGATACAACCTTTTGCAATTCACGCACTTTCATATGATCAATTGGGAGTTATCAGAGAGATTAAAACAACACATATTATGTACATTCTCACAACCTTGGCGATGTAATAACAACAAGTAGTCAATAACGGCATGATTATCTAAGGTCGGCCAGCTTTGACGGTTCTGCTGCTTTCGGAGAGCCAGGGCTGCTCAGAGCTGGAGGTGGAGAGGGGGAGCGGCGGGTACAGCGCTGCGATATGGGCTTCCGGATGGCGCTTTGAGGCAGGAAGATAGGCGGCAGCAGAGAGTTTCGGCAGACGGACGTAATAACAATTAAATCAACATCACTTCTCTAGAGTTAGGAGCATGCAGGTTAATTGGTGGCTCTCACGGGTCAAAACCTGGCGTAGAGAAAGTAATGTTCCGAACAACGCATCAGGTGGCTGGAGGCAGCCTGGAGAGTTCCAAGGGTTAACTCCCTATCAGGGATGCGTTCCCGGCTGTAAATTCAAATTTCAGCCGGGGCGCAAGGCGGGAGGAAGAGAGAAATGGCGGTTGTAGATGAAGATCCTGCAGGGGGTGACCGATTGTCGCACCGGCTGGCGGTAGTTGTGTGAGTAGCTGCTTACTGATGAAGCTGTGGAAATCTGCAGCTGATAGCACGCGAGAGGTTGCAACTTTGGGGATTCTTGGGTGTCCTGAGGCGGGCCGGCTGCTCGCGGAACCTTCGGTTAGGCTGATCGTAGCTCATGGCGCCTTTGGCGGATCCTCTGGATCTTCAGGGTCGTTCCGATGTTGATTGTAGGTAATCTCGCTGAAGCTATGGGACGGCGTAATCTCGGGGACCTGCTCCATCTTCGCGTGGTGCGTGGCCTGGCTTCGGTTAAACGGCATCGTTCCTCGAAAGGCTGGTCGGACATGTCGGGCTGGGGATCCATAGAGGGCCTTCGTAGGAAGAAGGACTGAAGCATACCCTCCCCCAGGTTATGAGGGGGGCCGGTCCCTCGCCAAGGTTCGGGTTCTGGGAGCTAGCGGTAGTAGACTGCTGGGCGTGGGGGAGGGGGGTCTGACTGCCTGAAGTGTCTTCTCGTTAGGGTGATCTGTTGCCCTGATGGTAGAGGCTTTGGAAACAAATTTAAATGGTTGATGGTGAAGAGTACTTTTCGATACTGTCTGTTGTATGTGTCCTAAATAGGGTGGCCACCTCCCCTTTCTTTGGTTTGTTTGGCTAGAATTTCTTTTGAAGTTGCGATTTGCTTCTCTCAACGCATTGCTTGCCCGATTGCAAAAGGTTGTAGGGAATTCCGTGTGTTAGCCACGATTCCCCAGTTGGTGCAAAAACTGGAGCGTAATGGCTGCGGAGGAATATGCGGGCGCATTTCGTCCACGCTTTTAGGCGAGGGGCTGACCCATGACGGTTATGCACGTAAAGAGGTGCTGGATGACGTGATTGGTGGTTTCGCCTCGGAGTGGGGTAGCCCAGACGCACTACCCGAGTAAGGTATCTATAGTTACATGCAGGTGCTTCCAGGGGGCTAGGGCAGGGACCAGGGTTACGTCCATTTGCCATAAGTCATTTGCCAGGGCTCCCTCTGGGTTTACTCCCAGGGTCTGACGAGGGGCCAAAGCGTGGAGCATTGAGCGACAAAGATTTTAACGATAGATTGTGCCTGGTTGAGGGGATGCTACAGTGATCGGTGCGAAAGTGCTTTTTGCCCCCTGGTGGAAGAAATGCGTGTGTGTGATTGAAAGGGGTCCGAGGAAGAGAAGGTGGAGATGTGGGTAGCGCCTGTCTGCTTGCCGCTTTGTTCCCCTCGCCGAGGGGGGCCTGGAAGCGCGCGCGTGTGGCTGGCGCATATGGCCCACCGAAAGTATTGTAGAGGTTCTGGATGCTAGTAGGTTCCGGTAATGTCAGGGAAGAGATCTCCATGGGAAGGTTTAAGCTCGATTCGGGGGGCGACGTAGGCTCTCGGTGGTGGGCGATCCACGTGCGCTGCATTATTGGGAATGTCGGTTCACTCAAAGGTTGAAAAAAGGTTGAGGGAAGGTTTGAAAGGCCAGAATGGCTAAGGGCGAAGTTCGCTCCGCTGCTGAGCGGAGAGCTTGGGGAAGCGGCGTGTAAGCGGTCTGCCATTGGCTACATTTTGTTGAAATGCAATGGCGCCGACGCGCTTGCCCCGCCGTCCGGGCGAAAGATGGTGGGGGGCCTTTGGAGTGGGACAGAGGCTGCTAAAAAAAGGCCAGAACGGGACAGGGGCAGGAGTGGGAGGAGAGTGAGAGGCGAGGATCCGGGGAGGTGGAAGAGGATCTCCCCACACGAAATCCCTCCAGGAGCCAGCTGGAGGGGGGTGAAGAAGCCGCTCAAAGAGATGCTGGAATTCTGCTTGCTCTGTTTAGAGGCATGATGATTTTTTCGGGGAGGTCCCACCCCACCATTACCATGGTGCGCTGACGCCTCTTGGTTGATGAAAGGATCTGGCGTAAAAGCTGGGCCCGGAGTGTGGAGAGATTTTTATGCGGGCACGTGAGGTAGGTAGAGCCACTCGACCAAGAAGGTTTGGCGGCGGCTCGGGTGTACCCTAGTGACTCCGGTTGGGGAGAGGGGGGAGTGTTCAAAGAGGAAGAGGGAGAGAGGTTGATCTTTGAGGGGGGACCCCGATCCACCCATCGGGCGGCTAGGGACCTCCTTACTGTCCCGAAAGAGGCGTCTTTGTGCTTCTGGGGTGAGTTGGATCCTGTCCCCTGGGTTTTTGGCGAAAGTAGAGTAGCTTTGGAGAACAGGGGCTGAGAGCAAAGGGGTAGTGAGGGGCAAAGCAAAAAGGACGGACCCAGTTGAGGGTTCCCCAGCAGCTGCTGCAGCTGGAGGAGGTGATGGGTGTGTCTGGGATTTGCATCTCTGGTATGACAGAGGGCGGAGTAGGCGTGGAGGAGTTTATGCCCTGCGTGAGATACAAGAATGGCTCGTTCTTTTGCACCTTCTCGGGAGCCGCATGTATAGGCCTGACTGTTTTAATGTGCCGGCCAGCAGCTGCTATCCACTTCGCGGGGATGAATTCGGTGACGGTTATTTCAGGATATCATCCATGTAATGGATGATTATGGCTCCGGGCGCTTTGGCGTAACGGGCTAGGGAAGGCGTGATATGGACAAAAAAAACTGACACAAGCAGGTGGGACTGTTGAGCATTCCCTGGGGCAATAATTTCTTTTCCATTGGTGATCTGGCCGTGGGCTGCTGATGATTAAGCCAACCGGCACCGTGAAAGCCGAAATGTACTTCGGTCTTCGGGAGAGAGGGGAATACAAAAGAAACAATCTTTCAGGTCAACAACCAGGACCTGGTAGTCCGAGGGTGATAAGGTTGGGGTTGGTAAACCCCGCATTTGAAGAGGGCCCATGGCGGTTGGATGCAGGCATTTACTGCTCTGAGATCCTGTAGCAATCGCCGCATCAGCCACTCTTCTTTTATCAGCAAAGACAGAGGCGTGGTTCCATGGTGATGTTGAGGTTCCTCTCAATGGTGGCCTGCAGCCAGCTGTTCCTCCACGAAGTTGGTGCATGGCAGTCGAATTTTTTCTCTGGAGCAGTGGCCACTGTTCTACCCTATTACTGGGGTCTTGGGTGGTCCATGTGGAGAGGGAGGGAGCAGTGGGGGGGCTGGCCATTACTCGCCTCCCGAAGGCTCTCCCATGGCAATGGGGAGTGGCGATGAGTTGTCCGTCCTCGAAGTTCTGGGGGGGCTTCCCGATTTGTGGCCTGTTCCCCTTCACTCTCTTCCCAGGTGCGCAAATGTGCCCCAGCCGGCCACTCGATCCAGGCCGCCCGGGTCACTTCAGCCGGATGGCGTGGCCGGAGCTCTCTGCACCCTGGGGTTTACTCTGGGCCCTTGAACTGGGTGTGAAGTGGGCCCGGGATGCTCTTCCAGGCGTAGGGGAGCCCAGCGGCGTCGCGGCTGCCCTCTCGCGGAGGTTGAAATTCCTGCAGGACACCGCGCCCACATTGGGGTGTCTTGCGCTGGCTCCGGCAAGCGAGGGTCAGTGGCCCCTGCAATAAGGCGCGATAGTTCCTGTTTAAAAGGTGGAGAAGGCCCGGGACGGACCTCCCTGGGGGTCTTCTCCCCTTAGGGGGAGACCCCCCCCGGTGCGGGTTGCAGGCCCCCCTACTGGGTAGCCTGCAATCTCTACGGAGGTGTCCGGACTGGTGGCAACTGAAACACCCGCTTCGGGGTTGTTTCCTAGCAATGGAGAGGGCTGCGGCTAGGAGGTCCGTGTAGTGGGTGAAAGACCCGATATCTTGGCAAGCTTTAAGCATGTCGGCCAGTTCAGGGTTCCTACCTAGACCTGTGACTGCTTTGCGGCACTCAGCGGAGGCGTTCTCCTTGGCAAGACGCTTAAGGAGTTCGCCCTGGGCTTCCTCGTTGTCAACCTGCCTTTTGAGAGCTTCCTGGAGCCTACTCACAAACTCGGCGTAGGGTTCTTGGGGTTTTTGCCGGATGGTGGAGAAGCTCTGGGTGGGTTGGCCGGCATTGGGAACCTTGACAAACGCTTTGTAGGCGCACTCGGAGGCGATCGTAAGGGTGGCCTCAGGTAGGATAATCTGATTGTTGGGGTTACTGAAGGCATCGAAGCCGTAAAGCTGTGCGGCGGTGTAGGCGCCGCCGGAGGCGGCTGCCTTGCTGAAGCACTGCTGGCGGAACTCGCTCTCCCAGATCACAAATTGTGCAGGGCTCAGGAGCATGCGGAAGGTGGTTTTCCAGTCGTCCAGAACCATTAAGTGATTCCTCGCGATTGCCTCTAGCATGCCTCTCACGTAGGGGCTAGTGACTCCTACATTCCGCATCGCTTTGCGGAGCTCAATGAGGATGTTATAGCTTAAGAGGCTACTCGACAACCTCGCCAACAATGCCATCCTCCCCTCGGTATCTGTGAAATGGATCGGGCACAATGCGCAGAATATCGGCATCGCTCTTCCGCCAGGGTTTCTTTCTTTGCAGATCGTGGCTAATACGCCTCTGGCGAGAGTTTTGAAACCCGCGCCATTACGTGGCGGCCCTGACGGAGGTGCGGTGGCTTCGAAAATGAAGGCGGAGCAAGGGGAGAGGGCGGCTGAGCCGCGGGAGAGTTTGAAATGGGCGGAGGAGCAAGGGGGGCAGAAGGGGGACAGGCCCAATTTAGCGGATAGAGAAAATTCCGTTGAAATTGAAGGTGAAAGATCGAAAGGAGGGCGGCCTACAGCAAGGGAGCCATAGGTCTGCAGGCTGATGGCGACATAACATTGTCTCCACGCCAGTAGCAGTGACATCGGGCGCCGCTAGGCTCTGTGTGAAGAGTACCGATGTTTTCCCAGTCCTTAAGATTCAATGTCCCCCCTGCTGGGTACCATGGACATTGAGCTTCAATCTCAACCAATTTGCGCAGCTCCCTCTTTACGGAGACCCTGCCGCATTTCGAGAACGCGTTCAGTGCGTTAACGTGCTTGTAATGAGCGCGGCTGTTGCAAGCTCCCATACTCACCGGTTTTCCGTCGGACGCAGAGAGTGTCCTAGGACGCGTGTCTCTGGATGCGCCGATCCAGAGGACAGGCGACACCAAACGGTGGTCCCTGGATGCGCCGATCCAGCGGACTTCGTACCGCTGGCCCTTTCCCTGGCGACGGTGCGCCGGGTGGAGGTTCGAGGCTTACCGGGTTTCGGCACCAGCTTGTAGTAGACCCACGTGGTACGCGAAAGAACGCGACGAGACGCGGAGATAACATCTGGTGGAGATCGCCAGCAGCGGGAGCGCGGAGGTCCGTGTTCCTAGCGAGTCTCCCGCGTGCTGGTTCCTGGCACCTTTTATTGTGATTCTATCGGGGGCGTGGAGAAGGGAGGAACGGAGGGAGTTCCGGGAGAGCGGGAGGTCGGGAGATCATCATGTGATGCATGATCTCACCTGGCTACGTGCGGAGAGGAGCGTAAGCGTCTGAGCCTAATCCTCACCTGGGGGCCAGACCATTGTCTCTGCGCCCGGTGACTGAGCCAGATAGTTCATGACCCGTGACTCATAGGGGGATGAGGAGTGGGGGTGCGGTGCGACCAGAAGGCCGTAGGAGCGTAGGTGTTCCAGCGCTCGACCACGGTGCTGCTGGGTCAGCGGTGCATTACTACAGGGGGGGGCATGAGGAGGCTCAAGACCCACGTGCGATTCGCTTGGGTCATGTGGGGGACAACTGTCCGGACCCTGCGGGACCTTGGTGATTTCCGCAGGGCCTGTAAGACCGAGTTGTTCCACAGGGCTTTTGGAGAAACCAGCCGCTGAGTGTGCCCCCCCCCCAGGTTAGGGGTCTTCAATATCAGTGGGACCCATTATCGGGATTTATGGGTCCTTAATACCATCAGGACCCACTACCCCTCCCTCCTTCTAGGAGGGTTAGGTTCAGGTGGGACGCCATCTTAGGATATAATAACTGCTGTTTTTATTATAATTATGGATGTTTACGATGATTTTATGTGGTTTTATGCTGTACACCGCCCAGAGCCCTTTGGGGATGGGGCGGTATATTAAATTAAATTAAATAAATAAATAAATATTGTACTGCCTGCCAAATGGCACTGCCACTCGCCATTCACCTACTGCCCTTTGCCTGTGCATCTGTTTGCCCTCTGCCACTTGCCACTCACCCATTGTTGCTTGCCTACCCTGCTTGCTGCTCACCTGCCCACCCCACCCCACCCCACCTCAGTTGTTGCTTGCTCGCCCTTTCCCCCTCCCCGCTTGCTTGCCACTAGCCCCGCTCACCCGCTGGCCCACCTCAAGGGCGGGTGCAATTTGGGGGGCGGGGAGGATGCAATTTTGTGGGACGTACAATCAGTACTTGCTTCCGGGCACCGTTTCCTACAGGTCCTGCTATTACAGCTGATCCCCAGAAAACTAAGATCAGTTCTCCTGGAGAAAATGGCTGTTTTGCAGGATGGAATATATTGCATTATATCCTGCTGATGTCCCTCCCCAAACCCCACCCTCCCCAGGCATCTACCCCGTAAATCTCCAGGTATTTCCCAACCCAGAGCTGGCAACTCTACAGCAAATGGCTGCTCACCTTATTGGGAGCCTGGGCAGTCCTAGAGTAGGCTAACCAGATGTCCAGCTTTTGGCGGGACTGTCACGCCTTTAAACAATTTGTCCCGAGTCCCATCTGGTCACCTTATCCTAGAGGGGTGTATGTTTTAGACACAGGAAGAGGGAGCATTGCATTTATTACTCATTGCGTTCTCCCTTTAGCACAGTAATTGCAAAACAATGTTTTGCTTGGTTATATGCTTTTTCCTTGACTACAAATACAATAAAAGTTAATTTTGTCCTCCTTTTTTCCAACCTTGGCCTGCCTGCCCCCGCATCGTCTAATTTGTTGCAAAGTGAAGGCGGAGAGATACCTGCCTGAGTCTGAATTACTCTGAGAAATGAGATTCCGAAAGCTTCCCCTGCATCCAGGTTAATTTAGAGTAGGTGGCCAAGAAAAGCCCGGGATTGTTAATTTGAAGGCAAATCTTTAGAGAGTCTAGAAAACTAGACAGCCACGTCTCCAATTTGCGTCTCAGTGGTGGCAGCAGAGGAGAAATCTTATTTTTATAGGGGGAGTTGGAATAAAGTGGGTAATGTGAACTCATTAAAGTCTAGTTGCTTGGGACCCGGGCCAGCTGATTAAATATCACATTGCTGTAGCACATCAGGTTGCTTGCGGGGTTTCTTTTTGTACACGGGCCGTTCCTGTACTTTTACATCCGTACCCATAAAACAGCTGCAACGTCGATGAATCGGTGCTCCCCCGGTCACTTGTTCCTTGCTGAAGGTCCGTGTGACTGGTAAGAACACAAAGATTTACTTTAGCTATACGGGTGTTCTGAACTAGCCAATATCAATTCTGTAGTGTCAGGCAAAATCTGATAAGGAGGCTCAGTTAGGTTTTGAGTTAAAGGTTGGTAGCTGCAAGTAAAACAGAAGGGTTAGTTTATCAGGAGTGTGATGTATAAAGATCTGGGAAGATATTAGATCTTTCTCTATCTGGGGAACTGTGGTGTTACATATGCCAGCAAGGTTTGCTGGCTGTAGAGAGTTTAGCAGAAAGAGGTATTCAAGGCCAGCCCAAGGATTTGGAGCATCATGGGTTAAAGTACCCAAGCTGCCTTCCGTGTGTCAGGAAGGCAGGAAGATAAGGCCCAACCTCCTTGGCCTCCACCCAATACCAGACCACAGAGGTGTAGCTAGGGAAAATGGAGCCTGGTGCAAAATCTAAGTTTTGTCCCCCCCTTCCCATGGATGGCCGCTGTGATGCTGGAATCCACCCCCAAACAGCATCACTTCCAATGGTGTTTAAACTAGGGAGCCCAGATTCTCCTTTTAAATCTACCTTAAAGGGAGATTCTGGGGTCCCCAGTTAAAAGAACATTGAAAGTGATGCTGTTTTGAGGTGGATTCTCCCCCACCCTGAAACAGCATCACTTTCAATGTTTAAACTGGGGACCTCAGATTCTCCCTTTAAATCCATGCTGAAGGGGGTGGATTTAAAAGGAGAATCTGAGGAAATGGGGGGGGGGTGCCTGCTGTCAGGGGTGCAATTATTAAGATAACAACACCAAAATTTTAGAGTATCTTCATGAGACCCTACTGATGATACCACCCAGTTTGGTTCAGAGGGTCCAAAGTTATGGACCCTCAAAGGTGTAGCCCCCATCTCCTATTAGCTCCCGTTGGAAACAATGGGGGATGGGCACCCCCTTTGGGGGTCCATAACTTTGGACCCCCTGAACCAAACCTCACCAAACCTGGGTGGTATCATCAGGAGAATCTCCCAAAAAATCCCTGAAATTTTGGTGCTGCTAGCCTAAACAATTCGCCCCCTGCAGGCCAAAAACTAAAAAACAAGAAAAATACAAAGAACGCACACACGAACCTGAATTTTTGTGGCCCCCCCCCCCCAGACGCGTGCCCGGTGCAATGCGCACTCCCTGGTCCCATAGTAGCTATGCCTCTGCCAGACCATGGGAAGCTGGGAAGATTGTACCTACCCTCTTCTCCACACCTCACACTGCATATAGAAGCTACCACCTGTCCTCCTATTCCCCCAGCAGCCTGGTGAGGAGCAGTGCTACTCACCTTCCTCACTCCACAGGAGGTGCTGTTCCTCCTGTGACATCACAGCAAGAAGTCACCACTGATCTTCCATGCCCCACAGTGGCGAAGTGCCTGCCCTTACCTCTCTCACCGTCAGGCAAAGCGTGGCACCCATCCACATTAACAGAGGAAGGGAAAGGGGGATCAGGCTCCCTGCTAGCCATCCAGTGGCATCATAGTAGATTTCAATGGGACTGTATTGTCGAAGGCTTTCACGGCCGGAATCACTTGGGTGCTGTGTGGTTTCCGGGCTGTATGGCCGTGTTCTAGCAGCATTCTCTGATCATGATCCTCTGAAGATGCCAGCCACAGATGCAGGCGAAACGTCAGGAGAGAATGCTGCTAGAACACAGCCATACAGCCCGGAAACCACACAGCACCCAAAACATTCAATGGGACTGCTGGGCTGTGAGCAATCTGTTGGAGCAAGTGGGTGATTGCCTTGAGTTACCAAATAGTCAGCTGTATTTTTTGACATAAACCTGCCTGAGAGCAGGTTTTTCTTTGAGATATATTGTTTTTTTAAGACATATACATAACATCTCACAGTTCCTGGTTAAGAGTTAATATTTATCTCAGTTGTGTTTCATTCCGAATAAACTTTATCCTTGTTCGTTTTTAAAGGCAAACTTTCCTTTTCCTGGCTATGTAACCTTGTTATCCCTCAGTTATCAGTCCAAGCCAGAGAGAATTTATTTATGCTCACGTTCAAATTTAATCTGCCATTAATTGTTTTGTTTTCCCACTGGGAATACCAGTGTAGTTTGGTAGGCCAGAAAATGTGTGACAGGACAAAAAATCCTGCAGGATGGTGTCGAGCTCCTCAGAATATCCATCACAGTCCATCAAGAATATATTGGTGCAATTTCTGTGCCTACCAGTTACTACGAACTTAGGTGTCAGATGCGGCAGAATCAGAGTACCCGAAATATCACAGACAAAACTCAACTCTTAATTGAAAATATGATTTATATTTATTAATTGTCATGATGGGGATGCAACAGGATAATATGTGTCCTATATACCTCTGCCACTCATATTACCTGTACCTCACACAGAGGTATTGTGTGCCACCCACAATGGTACCCACTGTACTGGTTTGGTCTCACAGATAGAATAAAAGACAGTTAATTTCCATCAGTTGAAAAGGATAAGAGAATTTCTTGTTCATGATACCCCAAAAGCATGCAGGATACCTTCAGGTCCGTACATTCTCTCAGTCTAACCTATCCCAATGGTTGTTGTGGATGTAAAAGTGGAGAAAAATGGACAGATAAAGAATTATATTGTATTTGTATAAGCCAAATTAGCTGGTACATCAGGAAGAAAAGTTGACGTATATATTACTGAAGACACTTTTCCATTCTGCCTAGTGAAGTATAGGGGGTCTTGGTGGTTTTGGAGACACCAGTTACCATCAGTGGTGGGATCCAAACATTTTAGTAACAGGCTCCCATGGTGGTGGGATTCAAACTGAGGCCAATGGGGCTGGTCGGGAAACAACGGGGGCGTGGCCAGGCATTCTGGGGGCAGGACATTCCTGGGCGGGGCTGTTGCAAGGACGCAGCCGCTGCGGCGGTTCTTGGGCGGGAAACGGATGCACGCAGGCGCAGGCTGCCACGCATGCTGGTGCACCTCCTGCTAGACTGCTTCAAGTTCTGCGCACTACTGCTGAGAGGAGGGGCGTAACTAAGGCAAAAATCACATGGCAAAATCACCCATTAGTAACCCCCTCTCGGCACACACAAATAATTAGTAACCTACTCTCGGGAACCTGTGAGAACCTGCTGGATCCAACCTCTGGTGACCATTATTTTTGTGCCAAATAACAGTGATTGTACATTACATTACTTTTTAAGCCTACTACTACCCTGTTTCCCCGAAAATAAAACCTATCCCAAAAGTAAGCCCTAGCATGATTTTTGGGGGGTTTTGGAAGATGCTTGAAATATAAGCCATACTCCAAAAAATAAGCCCTAGTTACAGATTCCCCGGCGCAGCTGATCTGGTCACATGGGGGGCGCGAAATCATGGAAAAAATCAGACATCCCCTGAAAATAAGCCCTAACGCATCTTTTGGAGCAAAAATTAATATAAGACTCTGTCTTATTTTCGGGGGAAATAGTATTCTTGCAGAATGGTAGAATTCTTGCAGAATATCCAGGCTAAATGTTCCTTGGGTCTTATGGGAAAATAAGTGGTGTGCATTTATGCAAAACTAGGCATCAGAGATGAGGTTCCCTCTATACCAGTGGTGTCGAACCTTTGGCACTCCAGATGTTATGGGCTACAATTCCCATCAGCTCCTGCCAGCATGACCAATTGGCCATGCTGGCAAGGGCTGATGGGAATTGTAGTCCATAACATCTGGAGTGCCAAAGGTTCGCCACCACTGCTCTATACCATCACCAGCTTAGGCAAATGTTTTTATGAGCACAGAAGGAGCTCCAGCTGAACCCTGGCCCTTTCTGTATAGACCTTTTAAAACATTTTGAAATTAGGGGAAAAAACCAATTTCTTCCATGGAGTTCCACACTGTTTTTACCCTCGAAGGTTTTATTTCCATCCTCAAAATGTTTTCTGTATCCCCTTTAAAAATGATTCCTTAGGCTGAAATGTTTTCAAAATGGCTTCACTGCTGTGCGATCACTTTAAAACGTTTTCCACGCCTCTCTGCCTTTCCTGAACTTCCTCCTTGGTGCCATTTTATGAGCTTATTCTCTGCCCACCCCCCACCCCCCGGTCTGTTTTTGAGCATTTCTGTGAGTTTCTTTATTTTTTGGGGGGGACAGGGGAGGTAATCTTCGAGGCATTGGTTATACAAGGTTTGAGGAATCACAGCACAAAGCTGTGAAGATGGAAGCACTGATTTGTCAAATAACTTTTTTCAAAAGTGGAAAAAAACACATAATGGTAGCCATGAATCAGTTCAAAGGGGTGAATGCGGACATACATCATGGTAAAGGGGGGAGATTGAAAGCATTTCCCAAGAGTTTAAAGAGTTTTGTGTGGAAAGGGCCTTTGAATCCCAGGTTTGGAAAGGAGTTGGAAAATAATTCAGGTTAACTCGTGTAAAGTGGAATGCAGTGGGTTGTTTGAGCTGCTATCACTTGGTCAGAATTCACATTCAGCTCCCTATGTGATGCACACAAGGAATGAGAGATTTCAGCAACTAGATTTCATCAACAGATTTCATAAATAAAGGGGTTTACAAACTCCTTTCCCTTCCCCCCTCACAACAAACACTCTCTGAGGTAGGTGGGGCTGAGAGAGCTCTGAAGAATTGTGACTAGCCCAAGGTCACCCAGGTGGCATGCGTTGGAGTGCATAAGCTAATCTAGTTCACCAAATAAGCTTCCACAGCTCAAGTAGCAGAACGGGGCATCAAACCTGGTTCTCCGCATCACAGTGCACATGCTCTTAACCACTACACCACGCTGACTATCCATAGATAAGGGTAAACAATGGAGACCGTATAATAATTTCTTAAGCTTTAAAACTGCCATTGGAATTTAAGATGTATGCAAGCTTCACAGTGATTATGTTTGATTTTAATTTTATGTTAAAAATAAAATTAACGGGAGGGGAAAGGAATGTGGGGCTTCTGACATCGTTGCAAATATACTGCGAGATGCGTAACAGCACACACCTGTTGTTTGTTCATCTTTGAGATTCAGTAGCACCTACATCCCTCATAAGGTCACATGTTTCATTCTTCGGATGCCCTGTGTCAGCAACCTGGTCTTTTTGCTATGTGAAACCAGTCTAGTTTCCGCAGTTACAAATCTGTGCAGCCTGCTGCATTATAGATGCGCTGCCACAAACCTGCGATGTACTCCTTTCCCCTTGTGATAAGCTCTCCAGAAATTCCACTATTCCTTGTGAACATTTATGAGATTCTTCCCCTTCAAAGCTGTCCACAAAATCCTCAATACAGTAAATGCTAATGATACCATCAAAACTACCTAGAACATATTTACAGATTTTAAAATGACTCAGTATACTCTTTATAAAAACACCCCCCTGAATAACAGTATTCTACATATTTGTGGCCTGGGACCATCGTATCTTCGAGACTGCATCACCCCATATGTCCCTGTACGGCCTCTTCGATCAGTTGAGGCCAACCTACTAGTGGTCCCTGGCCCCTCGGTGATGCGGCTGGCCTCCACACGGGCCAGGGCCTTTACGTCTCTGGCCCCGGCCTGGTGGAACGCTCTTCCTCCAACTGTCCGGGTCCTGCGGGACCTTGGTGAGTTCCGCAGGGCCTGTAAGAAGGAGCTGTTTCGCCGGGCCTTTGGAGGAACCGGCCGCTGATGGTACCCCCTTCCCCCCTTTCATGGCCCTCTACATCTGGGCCGTTTGTCATTCAACGGGACCTGCCATTCCTTCCTCTTGGGGAGAGGATTTTGAATATGGAGCTGCTGGACGGCATTTATATTTATATTTATGCTAGCATTTTTGTATTGTATTTATGAGATCTAGCTTTTACTGTTTTTATCGCTGCTTTTAAAGATTTAGCCATTTTATGTTATATTGTGTTTATTGTTGTACACTGCCAAGAGCCCCTCGGGGATAGGGCGGTATAAAAATCTAATAAATAAATAAATAAATAAATAAATAAATAAAATATTCTGCAGAATGACAGGAGCGTGGGATTGACTACTAGGGTGTCAGCCCCCCCTGGCAACTGGCAGGAGACTTACCCTTGGAGAGAGCATCTTGCCATCATGATGGAGCCAGGAATGTACTTGCGTCACCCTCTGTGTGCCAGGAAGTGATGTCAGTGCATTGTTGGTGATGCTCTAGCATTTCTCCAAAACTCTATGGTTTTACCATATAGGCTCCTTATGTATGCTATACTTTCCCTGAGTCTGTTTGCTTCACAGTGGGGTCTCCCCATGTTTCTCATTTTATATAAGAAAAGGTACCCCAATGATTCCTCTGAGGCCTGCTGCCATTTTGCCTGCCCCCTGCTTTTGCGTCAGAGGTTGTGTGTCGCTTTTTTTCTTTTTTCTGTCTTTTATTCCTTTTTTGAAAAGTGGTTGTAACGATCTATCGCTCCTGCGATAGATGGAAAGCATCAAAATAAAAAGGAAGCCCCGTCAATCTGTCAGAAATGTCAGCTGCGGAGTGGGCAAAACTGCTCCTGTGTGAGCAGGGCGGAGCAAAAACCCACAGGAAGCCAAAGATCGAAGGCATCAACATCAACAAAGAAGCCCCATCAATCTGTCAGAAATGTTGACTGAGAAGTGGATAGAACTCTCCTTTGTAGGCAGCGGAAGGTGGCCAAGTGAAAACCCAGAAAAATATGAACACATTGTGCTCTGCCTTGTTTTCCTTGGGAAGGTTGGGGGAAAGTCACACTTTGCCCGCTTTCAGAAACCTAAGGGCTTCTCTGATCTGCAGCACTGTGAGTTTGAGAGGGGGGAAAACATGCACGAAACCAATAATCTGACTCGAAGGGAATGTATGCTCATGTGGGATAGACCACAAGTGCATAAATGCCCACAGACTTCAAGAAATGTCAATGTCCCTCGTCTCTTCCGATTTAAACTGGAAGTGAAGTCAGCCAACCGCCAGTATGCTAGAATTCTACTTTCCCTCTTCAAGAATAATTGCCAGTAGATTGCTAGTCGTAAGATGACACCTGCCAAGTCTCCTTATTAACATAATCAGGCAAGCCATTTGATCGAGTGGGACCCATAATATCGAATGCTCCGTAATGGGTGACTGTCCTTGGTTGTTTTCAGCGAGGAACCTTCAGAAAGCTTTGCTCAGGTAAACAGAGATGTCAGAGCAGAAGGTAACAGATGATTAAAAGAGGTTGGCCTGAGACTTTCAAGTGACTACTAGGCATGGCAGGGTTTTGAACCCCAATTTTCTTGATTAAAACCCAACATTCTGGAACCACACTGGGGCCACAATCTATAGCTTTCTTGTCTTCAGGCTCTCTTTAACTAAAAGAAGAAGAAGAAGAGTTTGGATTTATATCCCCCCTTTCTCTCCTGCAGGAGACTCAAAGGGGCTTACAATCTCCTTGCCCTTCCCCTCTCACAACAAACACCCTGTGAGGTAGGTGGGGCTGAGAGAGCTCCGAGAAGCTGTGACTAGCCCAAGGTCACCCAGCTGGCGTGTGTGGGAGTGTACAGGCTAATATGAATTCCCCAGATAAGCCTCCACAGCTCAGGCGGCAGAGCTGGGAATTAAACCCGGGTCCTCCAGATTAGATATATGAGCTCTTAACCTCCTATGCCACTGCTGCTCCTAGTGCTGCATTCATCCCAAAGATTTCCTTTCTGTAGTACATCAATAACACACATAGTGTATTGGGAACTTGAAAGCGGAATGCTGTTGTGAGGAAATGGCAGCCCATCTCTAAAGAGTTAATTTTGTTTGCAGTCAGTTCCTCTGGCTTTTGGAGGTGCGCCAACAAAGAAGGAGGCCAGAAAAGCCAAGTGAGCACTGAGGTGCCGCAGCTCCACCGGGCCTTTCACAACCGTTTAGTGTTTCTTTCTCTCAGCAGGGTTCTGGCCTGTTCTCTTCTGCAGAGATGCGTAATGAAGACTGTCAGACTTCAGACAGTTCCCCTTCGCCGCAAAAAACGGGGAGAATCTTTGGCTCTTGGATTTGTTGGCTGGGGGAGCCCCAGATTTTGGTGCCAGACATGGACAAATCAAATTAAAATAGGCAGAATCCCCCTCAAAATCTCTCCTGGCAAACCACTGCAATTCTTTCACTGGTGACGGCACATATAGGGTAATTTTTCTCATATTATACTTACCTTTTAAAAATTTAATTGACTAGCAATATGTTTCTAGGACTAATTTAAGGTATTTAAGGTATTTTTTTAATTTTATTTATTTATTTATTTATTTATTTATTTATTTATTTATTTATTTATTTAATTTGTAGGCCGCCTCATCCCCAAAGGGCTCGAGGCGGCTCCCAACATGGCTGTTCCAAACAGCAAATAATACAACATAAAATTAAGCCATTAAAACTCAGCAGCAATCAATGAATAAATTAAAACAACCAGATTATGTAAACACATATATACACAGGCGCCCGATCTAAGGCCAAAGGAAGGAAGGAAGGAAGGAAGGAAGGAAGGAAGGAAGGAAGGAAGGAAGGAAGGAAGGAAGGAAGGGGAGGAGATAGGCAGGGCCCAAGGTGGAATTAGGGCCCAACCAGATGGTCCAGGCTGGCAGTTTTGATTTAATTATTAAATTTAATAGACCGCCCTACCCCCGAAGGGCTCAGGGCGGTTTACAAAAGAATCAACCTTTGAATACAGCAAATAGTTTCAATTAAAACAATAAATAAATTAAACATTAAAACACTAGCAGCAGTGATCTTCCACAATTAAAATAAATAGATGATGTCTGGCATTGACCCCACAGGAGGGGACTGGCTGATATTCAATCAGCAGATGACAAACCTGTAAGGAGCAACAAAGCCCTTCACAAGTTGATGGCAACGTACTCAAAGGCATGAACCTGTGCTATGTTTTTTACAATAGAAATTTTGAAAATTCTTCCAGTGTTATGATCTCACTTCCCTTCTGAAACAGGAAGTGAAGTCCAGCTGTTGATCAATATCATTTCCCTGTACCACTCCTTTGGTCAAAGGCTGAGAATGTGAAGCATCTAGGGTTGCCTACTCTCTTTTTTAAAGAAAGGTTTTTTTGCACATATAGACAACATATGCAGAAAGAGAAAAAGATAAAGTCCAAAACTAGTCTCCCCCCTTCCCCACAGTAATAATAATAAAAGAGAAAAAATGCACACACATCCCTACACACATATACAGTGATTTCCACTTACCTCATAATGGATCCTGATGCAAATCTAGTTCCATGCTTATGGTTAATATCTGCATTTTTTCACGTTTAGTCCTTGTAAAACTACTTTAGTCCAGTATGCTGTTTTCATTTAAGCAGTGGCGTAGGAGGTTAAGAGCTCGTCTATCTAATCTGGAGAAACCGGTTTTGATTCTCTGCTCTGCCTCCTGAGCTGTGGAGGCTTATCTGGGGAATTCATATTAGCCTGTACACTCCCACACATGCCAGCTGGGTGACCTTGGGCTAGTCACAGCTTCTCAGAGCTCTCTCAGCCCCACCTACCTCACAGGGTGTTTGTTGTGAGGGGGGAAGGGCAAGGAGATTGTAAATCCCTTTGAGTCTCCTACGGGGGAGAAAGAGGGGATATAAATCCAAAACTCTTCTTCTTCTTCTTCTTCTTCTTCTTCTTCTTCTTCTTCTTCTTCTTCTTCTTCTTCTTCTTCTTCTTCTTCTTCTTCTTCTTCTACTCTAGAATCTTTTCTGGTATTGATGTCAGGCTGACTGGGCAGCAGTTGGAATTTTATTGTCCCTCCTTTTGTAAATCCATGTAAAATCCTTGCTGCAGTTGTCATATACGTTAAAAGTGTTCTGTATTGATAGGGTTTCCAACTCTGAGCTGAAAAATTGCTGGACATTTGGGGATGGAGTCTTGGGATGGGAGGGTGCCAGCAGAGATGTGATGGCACCCTCCGACACTACCATTTTCTTTAGGAGAACTGTTCTGTGTAGGCTAGAGATTCCAGCCCCGAACTGGAGTCTGGCAACCTTAGAAACATCATCAGAAGTGCCTCTGTCAGGACCAGTTGTGTGGCAACCCTGTCATATAGGACTCTTATTGAATGATAGCCTTCTGAAGTCCCTTTCCTTCCCAAAACCCGCCTTCTTCAGGCTCCACCCCCAACTTGTATATAGGCCCTATTTTAATTTATTTATTTATTATTGGTTTTATATACCGCCCTCCCCCTGAGGGCTCAGGGTGGTTCACAACAGGTTAAAACAAACATTAAAACATAATTTAATATCAATTATATAAAACAGAACCCATTTTAAAATGTGGATGGCGTCTGACTACTCCCCTCCCTCCCTTGTGCCCACGGGAGGCTAGATGACACAGTAGATGTATTTATTTTATTTTATTTTTAACCAGGCTGGCCCAACGCCTGGCGGAACAGGTCCGTCTTGCAGGCCCTGCGGAAACTCTGTAAGTCCCGCAGGGCCCTGATCTCCCTAGGGAGCCTGTTCCACCAGGTAGGGGCCAGGGCTGAAAAGGCCCTGCCCCTTGTCGAGGCCAGCCTGATCATTTTGGGGCCAGGGATCACGAGTAGGTCCTCCTCCGAGGAGCGGAAGGGCCTACCGGGGCAATATGGGGAGAGGCGGTCCCTGTTCTTTTTTCAAGCATCTAGAGGACTCCTAGTGGGGTTCTATTGTGTTGATGATACTGGTTGAAGAGCTGTATAAAAAAGTATGGCTGACTTATAATTCATTCTTATTTGGTGGTTTGTATTGTTGTCAAGCAGAGGTTTTGATTTGGAGGTTTTATTGTTTAAGCACGATCTGCAGTGGCATAGCGCCAAGCGGGCAGGAGCGGGGCACGATGCACAAGGCGTGAGTCGGTTGCGGGGGCATGGTGGGGTCATTCTGGGGCATGATGGGGCTGGTGGGGGCGTGGTGGGAACCCAGGGTGCACGCGTGACCCAGGCACAGTTTCCCCTACCTCCGGCCCTGGCAACCTGTCTGTCTGGCAAATAGAGCTGGGTTCTTCTCCCTTTTGTTTACACTGGATCTTGGAATTGTGTGTGGTTTTGGCTTCTCACTGAGTTCACCCTAAATAATTTTTTTTTTAAAAAAAAAAAATCTGAGTGGGTCTCAGTCTCTTCGTTTGATGGAATCCTGTGGATTCTGTTCTCCAGGATGCATGCATTTTCACTTTCATTCCTGGATTGTATCCCAGGACAGTGGGACCTTCGGAAACACCAGGCTTTAGAGTTTTGAAGGCCAGCACAGAGTTGAGATTTTCTAATATTTTTTTTTGTTCTGTATGTAAATATGTCCTCACTTTGTGCCCTCTCTTTGTTTAGGTCAGCCTGTTTACTACTTGAATGAGAGACTACCAACAAAGACCAGGGTTGCTATGCAGAGGCAAGTAATGGCAAAGCACCTGTTTATCTCTTGCCTCAAAAACCCTATATGGTCATGATAGATTACCAGCGACTGGACAGCACTTTCCACTGTCGGACTAGGACAGTGATGGCGAACCTTTTCGAGACCGAGTGCCCAAATTGCAACCCCAAACCCACTTATTTATCGCAAAGTGCCAACACGGCAATTTAACCTGAATACTGAGGTTTTAGTGTAGAAAAAACGTTTCGAGACGTGTGTTACTCGGGAGTAAGCTTGGTGGTAGTCGGTGGCTTTGCTTTGAAGCAACGGTGGAACTCTTCCAATGGGTGAATCACAACCATAGGAGGGTTTACTCAAAAGCAAGCCCCATTGCCAACAACCAAGCTTACTCCCAGGTAAGGGATTGCACTTTAGTTCTTCGCATAAAAATCAGTTTAACAGCGTTTAACAGAGTTATCTACACTGCTTCCCCAAAAGTAAGTTTAATGCTAATAATCTTAGGTTTAATGCTAATAATCGAGCCCAGCAGCTCAGGCCAGCCTAGATGTGTGTGTGGGGGGGGGGAGCGACTCGGTTTGCGAGTGCCCACAGAGAGGGCTCTGAGTGCCACCTCTGGCACCCGTGCCATAGGTTCGCCATCACTGGACTAGGAACACAGCGATCAAGGAATTCTTCACCTATAACACTTAGCGATGCTTCTGGATTCAAAATCTTTCCCACATCTTGGATTTCCAAATTACTAGCTTTTGTTTCCAAAGGGAAATGGACACATTAGGGTTAGGAATCCTAATTTCCAAATTTTATGCAGAGCACTGCACATTCACGGTTTCCTTCAGCCTTCTGCTCCTTTCATCACTCTGAGATCACGTCCACATCAACAATCACACAGCAAACTGAAAAGTCATTACATGCATGGCTAAATCAGGATCCTTTTTGTGGGGTGTTGTACCTTTGCACAGGAGTGTCGCTCACCGAAACACCACACAAAAGAAACCTTGATGCTGTCATGTGGATGAAGATGTCAAGACTATGTAAGAGAGTGCGCCACAATGGCTAAATGAACAAATCTTGTAAATAGTATAAACATGAGTCTGATGAAAAGTGGGAATTGTATTTTTGTGTGTAGCTGAATCAATAGTTTAAAAATGTGTTGATGGGGATTAAAAACAGAATAAGAAAAGTTAATTGAATATGTTAGTAGCCAAGACTGAAAGTAATTGTCGGTGTTTATTCAAATTATACAAGTCGGTGTTATTTGTGTAGAAGAACACTAGGTGAAATAAGTAAGGCTGTTTCCCCACTTTTAAAATGACGTCCGTTTCGTTTGGTCCAGGACCTTTTTAGCGCAAGGGTTGTGTTCCCTGGGCTTCCCAACTGCCCTGCGCTCTGTGCGGGGTCATCAAAAGGCGCCGTTTTGAGCAGCACCAGAATAACCCGCGCTGAGGGGGCGCAAGAGCAGCAGAGTCGGGGCGGCTGCGTTGTCGCCGCCCCTGTAGTGGGGAGTGCAGTTGGACCCCGCGCTACTCAGCGAGAGTAGCGCGCAGCAAACGGTGAGTGGGGAAAGGGCCTAAGACAGAAGAAACTCCCTCCTTTGAATTTATATCATGATTATATCTTGTTGAAAATTGAGATCCGTTTTATCTATTATTTGTTAATATAGGACTATATTTTTTGAATATTAGTTAATGTGTTTTAATGTGTTTTTAATGTGGTTTGGCAGTCTTCATTTCTTTACTGTTTCTGCACATGTTTTTGTATAGACATGGTTTGACAAGAGGCTTTGAACTGACCAATTGGAAGAGGTGGTCATTCAATTACCACAAGCTGCCGAACCTTCTCCTTTTGGGAAAGTGAAGACTCCCTCCAAGATAAGCTAGCTCCTCAGTCCTTGAGGACCTTTGTCATTGGCCTTCAGAACCATTTCAGGTCAGGGAAGCAACACAGAGAGGAAGGTCTAAGCACTCCTGCACATAATGACTTTACCAACAGCATATGAAGAAACCTGTGACTTCCCTATAGAGTGTACTTTTGCCTTGAGTCACAGAAGAGATTCTGCTATTTTTGCCCAAATGATTCTTAAACAAGGCAGTGCAGCACCCCATACCTCATCTCCATCAATGCCACACCCTTAACAACCCCCCCCCCCACCCTCAAGCTTTCCTCAAACTCTTTATTCTCAAGAGAGAGTCTGAGTGAAAAACTGCTGTACTTCAGGTTGCTTCCAGGCATTGTCGAAGAGAAGGGAACAGCTTTATTCAAGCCGTTAATGAAATGTCATTTGCAATTGTTATCTTATATAGTCAGTGGGAATTGTACTGTTTGTCACTTGGGTCCTGTAGGGGCTTAATTCAAAATGCAGCCTCTGCCTTCTTGGGTGCTAGTTTTTTGATCTCCTCCTTTGTGAAATAAAGTGGGGGGGGGTTGGGGTTATGCTCCCGTTGTTCCTATTTACCAGAGACTACATTTCTGGGTTTCTGTCTCTGGTAAACTAGTATCCCCTTCAGGAAGATTCTGGGGGTGCCTTTTTAAAAAAGCATTAATGAGTTATGTGCATCCCTTCGCTTTCAAATGTTCCTTGAAATGGGCACTCCAATTGTCAGGTCTATGATTCATTCAATGACATGCTCTGGATTTCATCAATCAGAAGTCTTTCTTGGAAATGAACATTGAACCCCTGGCCTTTGCAAAGCCTGTCCTGACCCGCTCCCCAAATGCGCACAGCTTTATTACCTCTGTTGTTCACTCCCTCCCCTGCTCCCAACTATGCAAAGTAGAAGTGGGAAAAGAAGAGGAAAGTGAAAGTCCATTCCCAAGGTCTAGGAAAAGATAGAGAATCATCTGTCTACCCCTCCCTTTGCAGAGAGACCCAGAGAAGCCACTGTTATCTACATTGCAAGCACAGCGAGAAAGAAGAAGTGAATGGAGAGAGTCAGTAACCCAAAGAGGCCCCAGAAATTAAGTACACTCTGGGCCTTTCCCCACTCACCGTTTGCTGCGCGCTACTCTTGCCAAGTAGCGCGGGGTCCAACGGCACTCCCCACTACAGGGGCAGTGACAACGCAGCCGCCCCGACTCTGCCGCTCTTGCGCCCCCTCAGCGCGCGTCATTTCTGGCGCTGCTGAAAACGGCGCCTTTTGATGACCCTGAACAGAGCGCGGGGCAGTAGGGAAGCTGGGGAACACAATCCCCGCGCTGAAAAGGTTCACGCCGGATGAAACCGACGTCATTTTTAAAAGAGGGGAAACGGCCTCTGACACCAATGCCCTGACCTGGATAGGCCAGGCTTGCCTGATCCTGTAAGATCTCAGAAGATAAGCAGGGTCAACCTCCCTTGGATGGGAGATTTCTAAGAAATACTAGGGTTGGAACCCAGAGGCAGGCAATGGCTGACCATGTCCTAATGTCTCTTCCCTTGAAAACCCTACAGGGTTGCTATAAGTTAGCTGTGACTGTATGGCAAAAAAAGTCACTCCCATAAAAAGCAAATGTTGAATACATTGATAATACTGTTGTCAATAAAACCAGATCAACTATGGGATGAAGATTTGCAGGGAAGAATCTTACATTTAAAGAACAGATAGTTCGTCACTATTTATTTCGACACAAAATCAACTCCAAAAATAAAAAACACAATAAAATATGAAATTTAGCGTAGCAGAATAGCGTTAGCTATGTAGTACAAATGTTAGCTATATATAGGGTTACATGGAGATACAATAAGAAATCCTTTCTTTCCTGTGACACATCTACATTCCTGTACTTTTGGTTACATCTTGATGCTTATCTGTTGTCTTGTGCTCATGCTGGTGATGGTAGTGGTGTCGTCGTGCCTGCTCAAACAAAGAAACAATGGCCCCTTCCGCACACGCAAAATAATGCATTTTCAAACCACTTTCACAACTGTTTGCAAGTGGATTTTGCTATTCCGCACAGTTTCAAAGAGCACTGGAAGCAGTTTGAAAGTGCATTATTCTGCATGTGCGGAAGGAGCCACAGTTAACTTTATAACTTTAGATGCACGTGCTCACTAACATGTAAGCAATGGCTATCTGACTGACCAATTGCTAATCAACAGATCAGGTCATAAACAGTGAGTTCAGCAATTCTTGAAAATCCCGGGAGAAGGGAAATATCGCAGACAAACCAGCTTTAGGATCGGGAACTGTGTGAACTTCTTGGCCAGATCGGGATATTTCCCTTGCTCAACCTGGGATATTTGGACTGTGCAGAAATGGCCTAAGTTCATATCCAGAGTCTCTGATCCTAAATGCTAAGTCCTGCATAATTGATAAATTATCATCGAGGCTACAATTCGGAGACATTTTCGAGGTACATAACTTCCTTCTGAGAGTTCTCACATAATTTGGCGATTGCCTTGAATATCTATTTTGTATCGCTTTCCATAGGGAGCCAGCTGTTTTAGAATGAGCGCAGCTTCTCTCTCCCCGAGTATAGATGAAAGGGGAAAGACCTGATCATACCAGTGGAAAACTAGCCAGTTAGCACATCAAATAGTGTACCTAGATTTCCTCCAGATTCTCCTCCCACTGTGGATGAAAAGAGAGGTGAAAAAGAGGTTGGGAAGATCAATTCCAGGGTGAAAAATGACAAGAAGGGAAATGAATTATCTAAAAAGCTAATTTGGGCTGTTGCTTTTTTAGAAGAAGAAGAAGAAAAAGAAGAAGAAGAAAAAGAAGAAGAAGAAGAAGAAGAGGAGGAGGAGGAGGAGGAGGAGGAGGAGTTTGGATTTATATCCCCCCTTTCTCTCCTGTAGGAGACTCAAAGGGGCTTACAATCTCCTTGCCCTTCCCCCCTCACAACAAACACCCTGTGAGGTAGGTGGGGCTGAGAGAGCTCCGAGAAGCTGTGACTAGCCCAAGGTCACCCAGCTGGCATGTGTGGGAGTGTACAGGCTAATCTGAATTCCCCAGATAAGCCTCCACAGCTCAGGTGGCAGAGCAGAGAATCAAACCCAGTTCCTCCAGATTAGATACACGAGCTCTTAACCTCCTATGCCACTGCTGCTCCTATTTTTTAAACCACAGGAAGGAATCCTATTACAGATGTGGCTTCACCCACCTTGCAAAAGAGTCCTCTCTGCTTTTCTGTGTCTTTCCCCCCTTCTCCAGTTTCAGAATGATCTTGGCCAGCCACTAGCAGATTTCACAAATCTTTTTGTCAGTGGGTACTTTATGAAAATTGAAAACTAATTAAGGTTTATCTCAGCAGCTAATCGCATAAAATCCATTGCATTTTCATCCCGGCTCCAGGAATAATGACTGAATGTGAATATGAATGGGGGAGATCCTGATCGAGGCTGACAGCAGACGAGTGAGCCATAGCGAGATGCAGAGGCTAGGCCTCAGTCTGCCCTGACAATGGAGATGGCAGGGGTTTGGAAAACCATATATCTTGGGATAACCACCCTGCCCCCCAACACAGGGAGTATTTTTTGTCTTCTTCCTACGTTGTGCCATTGTTTCCCTTCCCAGGCTGTAGGCTATAAACAGAGCCTGGTCTCCTCAGAGATTAGCTTCAGGACTGTTTTCTGAGCTAAGAAACATCCCCCGAAAAACATGAAGCAACATTCAAGAGCACCTGCACGCAACTACCTAGTCACTTCCCTTCACTACTGGCTCACCTCAGGAAGTCCTATTTGTTTAGGATTACTAAGGATGCCTTTCCAGCTCATAAGATAATTCCCTCAGATAGCAAGTAGCCATGTTTGTATGCAGGAGTAAAATGAAGGAGGTGTCCAGTTTGGGATGCCAACTCAGGGTTGAGATTTGGGTCTGGAGGGTTAGGATACAGCGGGGACCTCAGCAGGGTATAATATCCTAGAATCCATCCTCCAATACAGCAAGGGGACTGATCTCTGTAATTTGGAGATCAATTGCAATTCTAGGAGATCCTGAGGCCAGAGCTGGAGGTCAGCAACCTGAAATCCAGTGGACTAGAAAGATTGAAGGACTCACAACATTCATTCCAGAATAACCTCGAGTGAGTCAAGTGGAATAAATTATGTTAGTCTATTTAGTACCAGTGGATTCCAGCTTACAAGATGCACCTTTGGAAAACCTCTTATGTTTGGAAACAAGTGTAACCCCCATGCTCAGAATGGGTTGACCCAGTAAGGGGTGGAGACTCAAAGCAGCAGAAGGCTGCAGAGCTAGTTTGGAGGAGACAAGGCTACCAGACTCGGACCTTGGTTGCATAAGCCCTTAACACTTTGTTAAGGTAACTGCAATACTGTTGGGAACTACTGGGAAGATAGTTGTTTATTTTTGCTATGTTGTAAATGTTGGAGTTTATTGTTTCAGGGTTTCTTTTTGTGGTTGTAATGGGTGAGAGTTCTCCTGGAAACCTTCATCATGTTGAATCCTGTTCATCAAGCCCTTGGAGTCTTCAGGAGCCAACCCACTTGCAAAGAAGAATTGGACTTGGCAGTATCAGTAGACTGTAAAAATAAGGACTTGAAAATGCAACCTGAACAGGACCTTAAAATGTGATGTTAAATGTTGATGTTATATGTTATATGTTAAGAAAGTAAACCATTTTGTTTTTAAAATTTGTTGTTGCAAACTCATTCCACGTTCTGCCCCACAGAACCCACAGATAGAGGTTACACAAGCATTTATATAGAATTAATCCTTCTTCTGGCTTTCACTGAAAGCCACAACCTAAAGGGAGTTTATTGATGACCAGGAGGAGTCAAAGAAGATGTGAAATACTCTTTAAAGACACTGTAAATCTTCTGTAAGAGCTTGTCTCTCCTCAGCAACAAATGCCACATTCTGAAAAAAGAAGCAACTCTATCGTCATACGATAAAAGATTACACTTTACACAAATGGTATCAATATTTTTCTCCAACTATTTCATATCTAATGATTCTCTCAGACTTATTTAATTGATTGGCTCCATCCGCGTATTGGATTTTTCAATCCATTCTCCAGTCTACAGCAGCCAAAGCATCATCAGACGTGGCAGGAGAGGTGCTCTGTGGGATTTGCAAGATAATACAACAAGAAGCCGGGAGCCACAAAAGCCACTGCAGGGGGAGGGCCGTTTTGAAATCGTTTTCTATACCCCTTTCAGCAAAAAGATCTCAGTAGAATTGTATCTTCATCGGCCACATGCCACCGTGGCGCCCTGCCCCCCACCCGCCTCCCTGCAGGCCTGCTTCTGCCCACCCCAGGGCCTGGGGAGAGCAGGGGGGGCAACATAAGAACATAAGAACATAAGAACAAGCCAGCTGGATCAGACCAAAGTCCATCTAGTCCAGCTCTCTGCTACTCGCAGTGGCCCACCAGGTGCCTTTGGGAGCTCACATGTAGGATGTGAACGCAATGGCCTTCTGCGGCTGTTGTTCCCGATCACCTGGTCTGCTAAGGCATTTGCAATCTCAGATCAAGGAGGATCAAGATTGGTAGCCATAAATCGACTTCTCCTCCATCAATCTGTCCAAGCCCCTTTTAAAGCTATCCAGGTGAGTGGCCATCACCACCTCCTGTGGCAGCATATTCCAAACACCAGTCACACGTTGCGTGAAGAAGTGTTTCCTTTTATTAGTCCTAATTCTCTCCCCCCAGCATTTTCAATGAATGCCCCCTGGTTCTAGCATTGTGAGAAAGAGAGAAAAATTTCGCAAATTTTCACAAATTTCAACACAAACAGGCGTTGCCCAGTAGCTGGACTGCTGCTGCCATGCTCATTCAAACCGCCCCCGAGCCTCATACCCAAGTGGAGGGGGCACCGGGGCAGGGGGCGCCCAGAGCAAGTGGTGTCCCTGGGCACTATTTCCCCCCGATACGCCACTGCATGCTGGCCTGTCTTTAAGGATTCTCCACTTGGATCCTAGTGCCTACCTAGTGATGTTAGGTAGGCACTAGGACCCAAGCAGAGTTTTCTAAAATAAAGATGGTCCAGTATGTGGTGGATGAAGTTACAATTCTACTTAGTTATTTTTGTTGAAAAGGGTATAGCTCCTGAAATCTCCCTTTTTGGATTCCATAGGCTCCCAAGAAGTTGAGCAATATAGTTTCATTATTTTCTCCCCACTTTCATCTGAGTCTGAGTTGTCTTCAGCATTCTGTCCCTTTGGAGGCATTTTAAGACTTCTATGGCCAATTACAGACAGGGGAGCTTCCCTCCTCTCTGCCCTGCCGTGACATCAGGTGCACACCTGAAGTGCTCTTGCTTTCACAGGGCAAGAGCAGGAGGCATGTGGCAGCAAAAGCAGGAGACCACAGTGGCGTAGTAGTTGAGCAGGTGCACTCTAATCTGGGGGAACCAGGTTTGATTCCCTGCTCTGCCCCTTGAGCTGTGGAAGCTTATCTGGGGAACTTACCATATATACTCATATATAAGTAGACTTATACGCGACTTATACGCGAGTGAGGTGTATTTTAAAAAATATTTTAGGACTTTTACTTTGTTGGCTGCCAGGGGGCGCAGTTTTGAGGCTAGCGGCACCAAAATTTCAGGATATCATCAGGTGACACTCCTGATGATACCAGCCAAATTTGGTAAAGTTTGGTTCAGGGGGTCCAAAGTTATGGACCCCCAAAGTGGGTGCCCCATCTCCCATTGTTTCCAATGGGAGCTAATAGCAGATGGGGCTACATTTTGAGGGTTTATAACTTTGGACCCCTTGAATCAAACTTCACTAAACCTGGGTGGTATCATCAGGATAATCTCTTGCTGATACCAGCCAAGTTTAGTGATGTTTGGTTCAGGGGGTCCAAATTTATGGATCCCCAAAGTGGGTGCTCCCATCCCCCATTGTTTCCAATGGAAGCTAATAGTAGATGAGGCTATCCTTTTGAGGGTCCATAACTTTGGACCCCCTAAACCAAACTTCACCAAACCTGGGTGGTATCATCAGGAGGGTCTCCTAAAGATACTCTGAAATGTTGGTACTGCTAACATAAACATTCTTCCCCTGACCAAAAATCCAGTTTTGAAGGATTTTAACTCTTGTGTTTTAGCTTGGTTGCTGGTTGAGCTAAGGTTTTTGTATTTTTAAAGTTATTGTTGAGACCATATTGTTTTTGTTGACCTTCTTTTCCACTTACAGAGCTAGTTTACTGTTTTTCTTTGAAATAAATATTCAAAAACATTTAACTTACTGATGCCTCAATTAATGTAATTTTATTGGTATCTATTTTTATTTTTGACATTTACCAGTAGCTGCAGCATTTCCTACTTCCCAATAAGTTTTCCCAGTTTTTTGTGGTAAAATTAGGTGCCTCAACTTACATGCGGGTCGACTTATACACGAGTATATACGGTAGATTAGCCTGTGCACTAAAACACATGCCAGCTGGGTGTCCTTGGGCTAGTCACAGCAATCCAGAGCTCTCTCAGCCCCACCTACCTCACAGGGTGCTTGTTGTGGGGATGGGGGAAGGGAAAGGCGATTGTAAGCCCCTTTGAGTCTCCTTACAGGGGAGAAAGGTGGGGTTATAAATCCAAACTCTTCTTCTTCTTGTATGTCCATACATCAGTTCAAGGAAGTTTGCTGTGCGGGGACTCAGTTGCTGGCATGCCGTAATCAGCTATTAAGACGTTTTAAAAATTATTTTTTTCTTTTGGTTAATTTAAAGAGTCATGTTTTGTGGCAGGCCTGGGGGGGTCTCTGAATACATCATGTGACTCCACCTTCTCTGCGAGTGGCCTATTTTTGCAGCTTTCATTATTTGCAAAACAGGCAAGTCAGTTTATTGCAGCGATGGTGGAAAAGCTGCTGGTGAGAAAACACATATGGATAAACTCTAAGGGTCACAGTTAAGGAATATGCTGTTTCAAGAAAGGGTGGTGTCTCTTAGTAAAACAGCAGCCCTAGACTATTGCAAAGGCAAATATTCTAACAACATGTTTAACTTTCGTTTCTATATTGTGCTCATTGGATTGCACTGCAAATGCGATAAGAAAAAGAGGAAGAAAAAAGTAGGAAAGGAAATTAAAACTCTTGGAGGTGCACTTGGTGTCAATAAGTATACTTAGTTCAAAATACTTTCACACTGGTGGCAAGGCAGAGTCAACTAGATTCTCTCAGCATGAGTTAAGGCTTGTCTACGCAATACTGTGTCTGCAAGATCTAGTGCAGCTGGCCAGATAGGTCCTCCCTAACACAGGGAAAGATTCCCTGAACAAGGCTGCAAGCACTGGTCCCTACACTACATTTAGAGAAACAGTTTCCGCCATTGACTGCACTCTTTGGGCCCCTCCGCACAGCAGAGGCAACTAGGGTTCGACTCGTGTCTTCGGAAATTGTTACCTGAGCTTGACTCCTCTGTTACTCCGCACAGCAGCGGACTCGTGTCTCGAGCCGAGTTCAGAGGGTGGGATTACCTCCTCGTGTCTTCTACGCTCCTCATTCCCGATTGGCTGCCGTTCTATGGCGGGAAACGTGCGTGCGTGTCCCTTTTTTTTTCATTTACCGGCGTAGGAGCCACGTAGGAGGATTTTTTAAAGTCGCACTTCTCACTGCTGCCACGAGTCTCCCATTCTGCGCATGGCCGAAATACTGCACTGTGATTGGCTGGCTAGCAGAGTCAAGGCGAGGGAGGTAGATCAATCCGCCACTTCTCCCTGGCTTCTTCCTGGAACATCTTCTTAGCTGAATGCTCTGCTGTGGTCCTAGTGCCTACCTTGTTCAGTTTCTCCCCCCCCCCCTTGGAGTTCTATGATGGAGTGCTGGCCATTTTCTGCAGGCTTCAGGAAGTTTCGTACTACTACCACCACCGTTTTCCTTATGTTTGCAGGAGTTTCCTCTTCTTTCAGCAATCCTGATGGCCACTGCAATATAAAAAATTGAATAAAGTTGGTTGTTCCTTGCGATCCTGCGCACGTCCCTCTCTTTCTTTTTAAAGGAGACATCCATAAAGCTTTGCAGTCAGTGGAAGAGGGCAGGTCTACTCAATGTTCCTTAATGGGAGGAAGACCAGCCCTCCGAGCACCTGTTACTCTTACATGTTGTTGTTTGAAGCAGGTGAATGTAGAAAGGCTTGAATGAATGCATTGGACCTGTATGCTTGCAAAGCTGCGTGACCTTGAGCCAGCTACACTGTCTCACCCTAGCCTAACTCACAGGGTGGTTGTGAGGCTACACTGGAGGAGAGGAGACAATAGGTAACATTTCCTCTCACAGGAACACACTGCAGGGAAACCACATACGGTGATTTTAGTGGACGCAGTGCATTCACAGGCAATATTACCCTCTCACCCATTTTCACCCTCATTTCTCCTGCTGCTACTCGGTCGGCCATTTTCTATATGGAGGGGAGGGTCTCCGAGTGAAAAGGGGCAAGTTTTCCCTAGTGCATATTTATGGCGATAAAAATGCTTTCTAAAAGAAATTCCAAGTGTAATAGTGCCAAAGGCTATTTTTAAAGAAAGCTGCACATAGAAATGACTCTTATTTAGATCCGGCACTATTTTCTCCGGCGGAAGCAACCTCCTGTCACTTCCTGTGCACAATGCAGGACTGCACTCTCATTTTTATCCTGAATAGGGTATAGAATTAGGTTGGGGTGCTGTGTGGTTTCCGGGCTGTATGGCCGTGTTCTAGCAGCATTCTCTCCTGACGTTTCGCCTGCATCTGTGGCTGGCATCTTCAGAGGATCTGATAGCAGGAAAGGAAAGCAAGTGGAGTACATATACCTGTGAGTAAAGGTCAATAGGTGAGGGCATCTGAATAGGAATGGCCTGGCAAGTGAGTAACAATTAAGTGTAGCATGTGAGTAACAATGGAGATAGCAAGGTCAATAGGTGAGGCATCTGAATAGAAGTAGCCTGGCCTTTGTTCCCTTTGATTGTTTATTGTCTATAGTCATCCTGTGTTTGTGTGGAGCTGATTAGTCACTGTCTTGACTCTAGTGTTTTTCAAAACTGGCAGCCAAATTCTGTTCAGTTTCATGGTTTCTTCCTTTCTGTTGAAATTGTCACACCGTTGAAATCTGTTGAAATATATACTCCACTTGCTTTCCTTTCCTACTATCAGATCCTCTGAAGATGCCAGCTGCAGATGTAGGCGAAACGTCAGGAGAGAATGCTGCTAGAACACGGCCATACAGCCTGGAAACCACACAGTACCTCAGTGATTCCAGCCGTGAAAGCCTTCGACAATACATTATATGCTTATTTACTTCATAATTAATGCTGAACCTGAAATGTTGGTTTCCCAGATGCAAAACATCTTTGGAATTTTGTAGGACACAGGGGACGTTTTGTGCTTTTGGGGGCAGCAGCATTGGCAGTCTGGCCAGACACCCGCAGAAGAGTAAAAATGTAAGGGAAGGGAGGCATTGAAGTCATCTGCAACCATGAGATGGCCAAGGTTGAACAGCAAAATATCCTTGGGCAGACTGTAAATGGAGAAGAGGAAAGAGCAAAGGGCAAGGCCTCGTAGCATTCCGTGGCAGAATGGACAAGGGTACCAAAACAGTCACAGACAGTGCCCTTCGAACAAGGCCTCTGAGCATCGCATAAACACAACCCAACAACAGAAATCAGCATGCATTTCGTTTCCATTTGCAAAAGCTCCGACCTTTCTTATACTGTGCCGTTGTGTCCTCCAGCACACATTTCCCAATTAACCCTCTCATGGCGGTATGAGTTTATCTTCTAACAACCTTGAGCAGAACGACCCCCAAGGATAAAAGGTATTCATAGGTTGCAATCAAGGGGGTTAAATAGGTGTGACGGTAGGAGGAGGAGGAGTTTGGATTTATATCCCCCCCTTTCTCTCCTGTAGGAGACTCAAAAGAGCTTACAATCTCCTTGCCCTTCCCCCCTCACAACAAACACCCTGTGAGGTAGGCGGGGCTGAGAGAGCTCCGAGAAGCTGTGACTAGCCCAAGGTCACCCAGCTGGCGTGTGTGGGAGTGCACAGGCTAATCTGAATTCCCCAGATAAGCCTCCACAGCTCAGGCGGCAGAGCTGGGAATCAAACCAGGTTCCTCCAGATTAGATACACGAGCTCTTAACCTCCTACGCCACTGCTGCTCCTTCCTTTGGCAGCTCATTCCTTTGTACCCAGGTTGCTCCCAAACTGAATCTTCCTCCCCACCCACGGCTCCTTTTCCGACAGCCTATCAGACTCTCTCCCCTCCTGAATTTTGAAATCCAATGAAGGAAAGAACCGATTGGCAGATGAGGCAGAGGCGAAGTGTTCACGGAGACATGTGGGGGTCACATGTCCCCGGGCACATGCCAGCTGGTCATGGGGGGCGGAGAGAATGCAAGCTTCCCTTACACAACTCCTCCCTCCAGGCCCACTCGGGCCAGACTGCCTCCTTCAGCTGGTGGGAGCACTCACACTGGCCAAAGGAGGTTGGTTAGCCTGGTCAAGCCGCTGCCCGACCTCTCAGCCCTAGTCTCCCGGCCCAGGCTGCTCTTTCAGCCAGCAGAGGCTCCACTGGCTAAAAGAGCAGCCTGGTGGGAACGGGCTGAGGGGCAACCTGTGGCAGGCTCCCAAGGGCTAAGGCAGGAGGGTGGTGGGTGGTGGCCAAATCAGCTGTTGCCCCGGGTGCCATTTCCCCCTCCCCCTACGCCTCTGGGATGAGAGGGTGAGGATTGCCAGCTCTGGGTTAGGAAGTATCTGGAGATTTTGGAGGTGGAGCTTAAGAAGGACAAGGTTTATGCCCTTCAAGGTTTGTGGTGGAGAAGGACTTTGATGGGGCGCAATGCTTTATAGTCCACTTTGCAAAGTGGCCATTTTCTCCAGAGCAACTGATTGCTGTCACAGTGAGATCAGTTTTAATAGCAGGATAGCTCCAGCTACCACCTGGAAGTTGACACCCCTAGGATTATATTAAGAGTGGAAGAACTGAGAAACAGTACGGTGTAGTGCCTGCAGTATCAGACGAAGACTGGGGAAAGCAAGGTTAAATCTTCTTACTCTGCCATGGAGTTTGCTGGTGACTTTGGCCCAGCGGGACACTCTATGCCTATCCAGAGCCCTGAGGGATCTTATGCAGTTCTGCATGGCTTGTAAGACAGAGGCCCCTTTCTCACATGCAGAAGAATGCACTTTCAATCCATTTTCAATACACTTTGCAGCTGGATTTTTTACTGTAGCGGATCAGCTTAAAGTTTCACTTGCAAACAATTGTGAAAGTGGATTGAAAGGGCATTATTCTGCATGTGCGGAAGGGGCCAGAGTTCTTCCATCAGACATATGGCTGAGGTGGCTATGGTGCCATCTGGCCTCCCCCTTCCTTCCGTTTCTACCTTGCCGTGTTCAGTTAGCAGTCAAACCTCACAGGTCTGGGTGTATTTTTGCCATCTTGAAAAAAATGAAATTTTAGTAAATTAGTAAAAAAAAATGGAATTTTAGTAAATTAGTAAAAAAATGGAATTTTAGTAAATTAGAATGTTTAACTGGTTTTAATATTGGAGAGTTTTAACATTAATGTTTTGGATGCATGTTGTGAGTTTTTAGGCTTTGGATGTAAATTGTAAGCCACACTGAGTCCGAAAGAGGAGGGGCAGTATATTAAATCCAATAATAATAACAATAACAATAACAATAATAATACAAAATCACCATATGTCAGCTGCAAAAGGCCACCCTACAACGACAACAATAACAACAACAACAACAATAACAGTAATAGTAGTAATAATAGTAATAGTAATAGTAATAGTAATAGTAATAGTAGTAGTAGTAGTAGTAGTAGTAGTAGTAGTAGTAATAATAATAATAATAATAATAATAATAATAATAATAATAATAATAATACACACATTAATAATAATGATGATGATGCATGATGATGATGTAATGATATCGTAGTCAGATACGTGCAGAGATCTTTCATATGCATGGGCTGCCTTCTGTCAAATTCTAGAAGGCAGCCCTGCTGGGATCCGCGATCATGAATACTATGCCGCATACATTACAACTCCTAGAGTTTCTGGGTGAGGCTCGAATTGTAATGAAGGCCAACAACCAGCTAAAGATCTGGCAGCTGTGAAATCTACAATAATAATAATAATAATAATAATAATAATAATAATAATAATAATAATAATAATAATAATAATAATAATAAATACCTCACAGGATTGTTGTATGAATACAATGGAGGAGAGGAGAATGATGTGATAAGTTTGTTGGGGTTGTTCATTGGGGAGAAAAACAGGTCATAAACATTTAATGTCAGGAGGGATTTGGCACCTTCTTGGTTACTGAGACCTTGGATCGCAAGTATATCATCCCCTTTCTAAACTCAGCATTTCGTGTCTCCAGGGGCCTTGACTTCTTCTAGCTGCCGTCTTTCATCTCATACTGAACATATCATGTGGGGCTGACCTCTCATTTTTGTATACTTCTTATCCCTCCTTCGTGAATAAATTGTACTTCAGGTACACAATATCTGATTTCGCCTTGACGATCATGCAGAACCCAAGCAGGAAAGGAAGGCTAGGTTTCTGTTTATCCAAGGCAAACGAACAACCTCAGGATAATAGCTTGCTAATGTGCGTGTGTGTTAATGTAGGGCCGGACTGGTGCGTGTGTGTTCTGCCATCTGAGAGGAGCCTCGGAGTCCTTAATGTGAATCGCTTACATCTAAAGGCAACACCTAATTACAGGACTGGAAGGGCAGCACAAAAGAAAATGAGCGGTTCTATTATGGATTGTGTCACTGATGCCCTCTTTGAAATTGGCAACAGGAACCAACGACAGATCTGCTCACTCGAGAAAGCCTCTGGGGTAAACAAGGGAGGCGAAAGTGTGCGTTTCCATTCCTGCTCACACCATTCACTATAAATTGTCAGTTTCATCCTTAATACATATATTTTAAACTTTGATGCGTCCACAATTTTTTTGTTCTGCTGTGAGTTTTGCCTTGTGTCATTTTTAGATGCCCTGACTTGAATAGTCCCAGGCGAGGCTGATCTTGTCCGATTTCAGAAGCTAAGTAGGGTCAACAACCACCAGGAAATACCGGGGTGTGACATACCCCTGTTTCCCCGAAAATAAGACATCTCCTGAAAATAAGACGTAGTCGAGGTTTTGCTGAAGTGCTAAATATAAGGCATCCCCCCTAAAGTAAGAGGCGTCGGTAAAGTTTTTTGTTTGGAAGCATGCCCATCCACCAGAGCATGCAGCTGTGGAGCAGAAAAATAGACATCCCCCGAAAATAAGACATAGTGCATCTTTGGGAGCAAAAATTAATATAAGACACTGTCTTATTTTCGGGGAAACACGGTCGAGAGAGGCAATTGCAAACCAGCTCTGAACATCTCTTGACTTGAAAACCACAGGGCCACCAACGCATTAAGTCCAACTGGAGTAATTGGGACCCACAACTGGGCTCTCCCTATGTGCCTGTCTAGCTCCAGATAGGTCAGCAAAGGTAGAGGTTGCAAGCAGAACCTCAACTGTGCTTCCTTGACTGTCTCCATCATGCCTATCTATAGTTGCCTTGTTCTGCTTTCTAGCTTAAGAACCTGCATGGATCACTGATAACGTAGCCCCCACAGCTCAGCTCCATATAAAGAAGAAGAAGAAGAAATAAAGAAGAAAGTGCAAGATTCTTCCAGAAGAAGAAGAAGAAGAAGAGGAGTGTCCTCCCAGCTCAGGGGTCCTGCAACCTCGAGGGCTCCAGAGGAGGAGGCCAAAGCTCTTTGATTTATACTCCCCCCCTCTCTCCTGCAGGAGACTCCAAAGGCTTTGGCGATGAATCTCCTTGCCCCTGTCCCTCACAACAAACACCCTGTGAGGCAGGTGGGGCTGAGAGGAGCCCCAGAGGAGCTGTGCCATCCCCTAGCCTAAGGTCAAATGGCTAGCCATGGCTGTGGGAGTGCAATAGGCTAATTTCCCTGAATTCCTAGATAAGCTGCCTCCCATTAAGGCAGCTCAGGGCGGTAGAGCTGGGAATCAAACCCGGGTCTCCTCCAGATTAGATAATACACGAAGCTCTTTAACCTCCTCTATCGGGCTAATTAAGCTGTTTCCTGCTTGGCGCCACTGCCTCCCAGCTAAAACACATGACAACTACCTAGGGGAACCAAGTGCAAGATCGCCTCTTCCAGCTGGCAAAATCTTGGGGCTGTGGAAAACGAGGTCCAACATGGCTCTTTGGGTGGTAAAGTTGCAGGCCCTCCCAGCTGATACTGCAGAACGCCTCTTCAAAACTCTAACTGCAGACAAGAGACCTGCCTGTTCTCAGCTCAGACGTGCCTTCTGGCATCTCTGGGTTGGGAAATTCCTGGGGACTTGTGGGTGGGATTTGGGGGAAGGGAGGCAGCTCAACAGGTTATAATGCCACAGGGCCCATCCTCCAAAGCTTCCATTTGCTCCTGGAGATTTAGGGAACCAAAAGAAAAGGCTGGGGAGAGGCCAGATGAGAAGAACTGTAGCTTTGCCAGTTCAAGGAGTATCTCTAGGGTCTGGGTTGTTAAGAAGAATAATTTGGATTTATATCCCACCTTTCTCTACTGTAAGGAGACTCAAGGTGGCTTACAAGCTCCTTTCCCCCTCTGCTCCCCACAACAGACACTATGTGAGGTAGATGGGGCTGAGAGAGTTCTGAAGAACCATGACAAGCCCAAGGTCACCCGTAGTAGGGAGACTGTAGGAGCATGGAAACACATCTTGTCTAATTTCAGGTTAAACCTCTGCCACTCAGGTGGAGGAGTGGGGAATCGAACCTGGTTCTCCAGATTAGAATCCACCTGCACTTAACCACTACACCACGCTGGCTAAGAGGAACCCTGATTTGAAATGCTCATTTCTGCACACAAATTTGAACATCCCGTATGAGAGGGAGAAACTCTCCCGTTTGGAGGCCAAGAGGCGAGAATTCCTAAATGTTACCCTTCTTTTAAAAGGGCAGCCATATAGTCACTCCTTCGCCATTCATCCCTTTCTCTGCTGTCCCCCAACAGCTGGAATGAGGCGTTGAAGAAGGGTTTGGATTTATACCCCCCCTTTTCTCTCCTGTAAGGAGACTCAAGGTAGCTTACAAACTCCTTTCCCTTTCTCTCTCCACAACAGACACCTTGTGAGGTAGGTAGGGCTGAGAGAGTTCTGTGAGAACTATGACCAGCCCAAGGTCACACAGCAGGCTTTACGTGGAGAAGCGGGGAAACAAATCCAGTTCACCAGATTAATGTCTGCCGCGGATGTGGAGAAGTGGGAAAACAAAACCTAGTGCTCCAGATTAGAGTCCACCTGGTCTTAGCCACTACAACACACTGGCTCTGGATGGAGTAGAAAATTCATAGGTGTCAAACTCGCGGCCCTCCAGATGTTATGGACTACAGTTCCCATCATGCTGGTGTAACCCCCATGCCCAGAATGGGTTGGCCCAGAATGGGTTGACCCAGTAAGGGGTGGAGACTCGGAGCAGCAGAGAGGCTGAAAGAGCTTCCTTTTTGCAGAAGAACAAGGCTACCAGACTTGACCTCGGGATTTCTATAAGCCCCCAACACCTTCATAAGGCAATTTCAATATTGTTGGGAACTACTGGGAAGGTAGTTGTTGTTTTTTGTTGTGTTGTAAAATGCTGAGCCTATTGTTTCAGGGTTTCTTTTGTGGTTGTAATGGGTGAGAGTTCTCCTGGAGACCTTCTTATCACTGCTGCAACCTGTTCATCAAGCCCTCCTTGGAGTCTTCTTGTGGAGCCAGCCAACTTCCTAGTAAAGAAGATTTGGACTTGGCAATATCAGTAGACTAAAATAGAAGGACTTGAAATGCAACCTGAACAGGACTCCTGAATTGTACACATTAAATGTTGATGTTTTAAAAGTGTTAATTGTAAAGAAAAGTAAACCATTTTGTTGTTTAAATTTGGTTCTTTGGTAACTTCCATTCCAGGTTCTTCTGCCCCACAGAACCCACAGTTGAGGTTACACTGGTAGGGGATGATGGGAACTGTAGTCCATACTCATCTGAGTGGCCGTGGAGTTTGACACACCTGTGGAGTAGAGGATGATTTGGTGTGGGTTGAGCTTCTTGACCAAATGCACCTTCCTACAGAAGGGGAAGCTAATTAAACATGCATTAGGAACCAGTGAATAGGCATTCCAACCTCCAGATGGCAGCTGGGATTCCCTGGTATTACAGCTGATCTTCAGTCAACAGAGATCAGTTCACTTGGAGAAAAGGGCTGCTTTGGAAGGTCAACTCTATGGCATTATACCCAATGGAAGTAGCTCCCTTTCCCAAACCTCTTTCTCCTCAGTCTCCACCCCCAAAATTCCCAGGTATCCTACTGATGGATGAGGGAGGGGTACCCAATGCTTCCCTTGCTTGACCTGGGCCCTTTCTTGGTCCAACGTTTCTTCTAACAGAGATTGCTTTTGATATCAAGCAGTGCTGTTTCGGAGGACCGCCTCTTGAGCAACACAGCTAGCCTTTAATTTCCCCTCCCTCAAGTCCATTGTACAGGGGATGAGACAGAAAAAAGATGGCGGCATCACATTTCCTTCGAAGCCTGCTGGGAGCTCCTGGATAACTCTAAGCAATTGCTTCTTAGCTTCTTATCACTTTTATTATTTTAGTGGTCTTCCTCTACAATACACGGTTTTACTGCTAGCCATTTTGTTTATTTTATTTATTTATTTATTTATTTATTTATTTATTTATTTATTTAATATACCGCCCCATTCCCGGAGGGCTCTGGGTGGTGTACAACATAAAATCACATAAAATCATCATAAACAACCATAATTACAATAAAAACAGCAATTATCCCAAGACAGCGCCCCACCTGAACTCCACCTCCCAGAAGGAGGAGGGATGGGGTAGTGGGTCTTGAGCGTTGTTAGGGACCCATAAATTCCAATAGTGGGCCCTCTAACTGATGTTAAGGACCCCTAACCTAAAGTACACTCAGCTGCTGGTTTCTCCAAAAGTCTCGTGGAACAATCCTCGCCTTACAGGCCTCAAGTGGAAATCACTGGCACCTGCTAGGGCCTGGACAGTTGGAGGGAGAGTGTTTCAGCACCAGGCAGGGGCTAGGAGTCAGTAGTCGCCTCCTGGGTCTGAGTGGGAGGCTAGCTACACGATCATTACTTAAGTTTTGTACAGGAGATCCGCAGTGATTTGCTTCAGAGCGCTGCTGCTAGCACATTTGTTTCACTACCAAGATAGGGCATCCTCTGCACTTTCCTAAGTCCGTGACTGGATTGGAGAACTTGCATTCATGCTCAGGAAGGGAAAAGGAAGATGGCTGGAAGGCAATTTCTGTTTTTATTAATAACTAGAGGTCTATTTGCTACTGGTATACAGTGCCTACTTCTGCCAGTAACCTGTGGGTTCATGGTCATCCAAAGTCAAATAACCTGGGGGTGATTCATAGAGAGATATCGTAGTCTTGTTATCGATTGCCAGATGGTGTGACAATTAGGCCAAGTGCAACCTATTGAGCTAGGGATCAATTGTTCGCCCCATTCCCTGTTGTCCCCTATCCCTTGTTTTAGGTTTGGCGCCACCCCCAACAAACTCTGTGTTTTATAGTGGAGTGTCTGATACTGTGCATGTTGCTGTGATGCCTGGGTTCTGCTGGTGGGTCTTTGGTCTGGTCTGTGGAGCGTGTATGTGGGAATGCTAATTCTCGAAGGAGTTCATTTGGACTACACTATTGATAAGACTCTGAATGTTTGTTGTATTTATCTGTCTTTTATGGACAATTGTTTAATTGTAATTTGGTATGCCAATAAAGGCTTGATTATTATTATTATTATTATTATTATTATTATTATTATTATCATCATCATCATCATCATCATCATTATTATCATCATCATCATCAACAACAACAGCAACAACAACAACAACTAGAGGTCAAGCTTTAGTCAATGCAAAACAAACCTCAGAAGATTTAAAATTCTGACCAGAGGCATGGAGACTCCACAGAGGCCAAAAGACTTCACAGCCAATATCTAGAAATAATACTTTCCTGGTTTGATGCAGAGGTGAACACTTCGAGGCCCGCTCCATAGAAGGCTTCAGCCAGAATAAAATTCAAATCTGCCTTGCGTGTGAGCCGAGTTGTTCTCCCTTCATAGTTCCTTCCACATTTCTAAGAGGAGAGAAACGAAGTCGGTGATGCTGCCTTAAGGTTAGTTTTTCGGTGGGCACAAGATATATTGAATTACTACATGCGTCGATGATTTCTTGTCAAGGGCAGGTAAAGCATCAATACAGCAAACCAGATAATCCTCAGTGTAGTCAGATAATCCTGTGGCCTCATTAGCAGTGCAGTCCCTTGGCATCATTGCGAGTTAGAAAACTGAACTGCAGATTTGGATTCCTTGGAACTGATATGGATGAATGTATATGGACTGAAAAAAATGTTATGGGATTTTTAAAAAATATTTTTATTGTATAGTTTGAAATAATTTTTCTATTTACAACTTTCTGATATAATTTCCAAACAATACATTTTCCCCTTTTTTTTTCCCTCCCACCTCCCCAATATTATGTTTTACTTTTCTTTAACCAAACAGCAGTAAGTTCATTCGTTGTCTCTTATCCATATGTCTTTGACTCCCATCTTCTTCATCCACCATAACTTGTCCATATCTCATTATTTCCATTCTGTTTTCTCTGCCATGTTTTATCTCTTTTGATAATATTTCAAAAATGTCTAATGTCACTTTGTTCCTACATACACCTCCAAACTCATTTCTTCGAATCGTCCATTTTTTCCTATCTTTCCATCCAAACGCTATCACTGCATGTATTGCTCTAATCAATGTTTTACACACACACACACACACACACACACACACACACACACACACACACACACACACACACACACACACACACAGAGAGAGAGAGCCTTCAACTGCTTGCCCCAGCATGAGATATGGAAGAAGAAGGAGGAGGAAGAGGAGGAGTTTGGATTTATATCACCCCTTTCTCTTTTCTCAGAAGGGCTGACAATCTCCTTTCCCTTCCCTCCCAACAAACACCCTGTGTTTGTTTCTTCACACAACGTGTGATTGGTGTTTGGAATATGCTGCCACAGGAGGTGGTGAGGGCCACTAACCTGGATAGCTTTAAAAAGGGCTTGGACAGATTTAGCTGGGAGGAGAAGCTCCAATTCTATGGCTACTAACTTTGGATCCTCCCTTGACTGCTCAGGATTGCAAATGCCTTTAGCAGACCAGGGTGTGCCTGTAGAGCAAGCAGCAGCAGAAGGCCATTGCTTCACATCCCAGCATGTGAGTCACCCCCAGAGGCACCTGGTGGGCCACCATGCGAGTAGCAGAGCTTGGACCAGGATAGGACTCTGGTCTGATCCAGGAGGCTCGTTCTTATGTTCTTATGGGTGGTGCTGAGAGAGCTCCTAAGAACTGTGACTAAGCCAATGTCACCCAGCTGGCATGTTGGAGTGCACAGCTCAAGTGGCAGAGCAGGGAATCAAACCCTGTACTGCAGATTAGAGTGCACCTGCTCTTAACCACCTACAGCATGCTGGTTCCAAAAGAAAGGGCTGGGGAGAAGCCAGGTGAGAGGAACTATAGCTTTGTCAGTTCACTGGTTACCTCTAGGCTTCTTCAGGGTTGACTGCTTCTTCAGAGAGGATCTTTCCACCCAAATTTGCACTTAGCATGGCAGGCCATGTTTCTAGTTGAGAGCAACATAGTCTGAAGGTTCTAATTTCCCTTGATTCCAGATTCTTTACATTCTAGCCACAAGCTGCTGGACCACCCCTGTTACTAGGAAAACCAAGTAAGAACTTTGCAAAAATGCAAAGAGAAGCTTTCTCGACAGACTCCTGTACACCTGTTACTTGTGCTAAGTGACCTTGGCTAGCTCAGTTCTTCTGAGTTTTCAGCCCCACCCACCTCAGAGGGTGATTGTTGTGAGGGGGGAAGGAAAAGGAGTTTGTAAACCTCTTTGAGTCTCCTATAGGAGAGAAAGGGGGGCTATAAATCCAACTCTTTGTCTTCTTCGGTGCCATTTCTTCCAGTGTCCTATCAGCTTAATTTAATGGATAAGAGCCTGGAGAGATGTGATCTAGAGTGGCGGAAAGAATATTTTCTGGTGCAACAACGTCCTGTTCCATATTTTTCAGTTCTTAGCAATTCAAGCCTGCGGGTATCCCAGGGGCAACCTGCCTTGCAGCGCTTTGTACAAAAACCGTGCTTTGTAAGAGACACCCATGTATGGCAATTCCCAGGGTAGACTTTCCAGAGCCTGGAGTGTATATTATGGAGTGGTTCTGTGATTAATTGGAAGTGCATATCTGGTTTTATATCATCAATATTCATGATCGAATAGGAGAACAAGAAACCAGAGACTGCAAACTAGGAACCGACTGGGAATGCTGGTCTCCAAATGGGACTTGGGGATCTCCTGGAATTACAGCTCATCACTAGATTAAAGAAACCAGTTCCCCCTTGGAAATAGATGTTTTGGAGGGAGGATTCTGTAGCATTGTACCCCACTAAGCTTCCTGTCTTCTACAGACTCCAACCCAAAATATCCAGGAGTTTCCCTAACCTGAGTCTGGCGCTCCTGGAACCAACGTCAGCCTCACCTAAAAGATTGCTATTAACTAGGAAAGACTTCTGAGCTCTGGGGTCTTCAAATTATAGAGTTCTCCAGATAGTCCATGGACCACCAATCTGCTACCCTATCAGCCCCCCCCTGCCAGCATGGCCAAGTGGTAGGGCTCATGGGAATTGTAGTCTATGAACATCTGGAGGGCCATAGTTTGAAGACCCCTGCTCTAGTTAAAGTCTTGCCTCTGCCATAAAATCCCTAACCACTGGGTCTCAATCTCCAACCTATAGCACAACAGTATAGACCTAAGTGAGCTGGTGTAACACCGTGGTTAAAGTGTCAGACTATGATCTCGGAGACCCAAGTTCAAATCTCCATTCTGCAGATGGCAGCTTGCTGGATGACCTTGGGCCAAATCATTGGCCGTTATACACATGTGGTCTCCTCTGCATTGAGTGTACATTCCCTTCAGGTTTAATTCTTGGTTACGCGCATGTTTCTCCCTGTTCAGCACTAGTCCCACCTTCAGATCTGAGAATCCCCGTGGTTTCTGAAAACTCTGAAAGTGTGACCTTTCCTCGCCCATCACAGGGAAAGCAAAGGAGATCAACGTGCATTTAGCTTTCTTCAGGTTCACAAACTCCTCCCTGGCTTCCCCCATCACACACAGCAGTTCCTCCCACTCTTCCGACCATCATTTCGGAGGGATCAGAAGGGCTTCCTTTCTCTTTCTTTCCCATGCTGTGAAATTAACAAGAAATTGACACGGTCACTAACGCGAGAACAAAGGTGGCGGGAAAGAAATGTGGTAGGCATCTTCCCCAAATGGAGGTTGCATACGAACAGCAAGGAAGAAGCTGGGGGTTAAAAAAAAAATTGTGGATTGGCTCAGCTAGGGACACTTTCAGGGGGAGAATCACTGTGCAAACAAAAGAAGCGCGGGGTGAAAATCCACTGCAAAGCAAACAACTGTGGGGTAAATAGTGCATGCATAAGTGGCTATTCTCTCTCGGCTTAATTTACCACACGAGGTTGTTGTTGAGAGGAAAATGGAGAAGGGAAGAAGATTGTAAATTGCTTTGGGTCCCCATTTGGAATAAAAGCAGGGTCTAAATAGCTAAATTAACAAACCCACATAGCTGTCTTTGTAGGAAGAAGAAAAAGAAGAAGAGTTTGGATTTATATCCCCCCTTTCTCTCCTGCAGGAGACTCAAACGGGCTTACAACCTCCTTGCCCTTCCCCCCTCACAACAAACACCCTGTGAGGTGGGTGGGGCTGAGAGAGCTCTGAGAAGCTGTGACTAGCCCAAGGTCACCCAGCTGGCGTGTGTGGGAGTGTACAGGCTAATCTGAATTCCCCAGATAAGCCTCCACAGCTCAGGCGGCAGAGCTGGGAATCAAACCCAGTTCCTCCAGATTAGATACACGAGCTCCTAACCTCCTACGCCACTGCTGCTTATGTATAATAGAGTACAGGAAATACTAAAACTGCTTCCTGTTGCTGCGGCTATTGCAAAGGATGGGGGGAAAGCAGGGTTTAATCAGCCATTCGCCCTTGTTGCAATAAAATAAAGACTTTGTTTAGTGTCAATTACTTGGGGGGAGGGATCTTGATTTTCCACACTGGAAATGGAACCATCTGGGGCTGGTCCTGGGGTTGATGGACAGGATGAAATTAATGGCAAGATGTCATCTAACAGTGAAATACAATTTTTTTTAAAAAAAAGTTAAAATTCAAAGCCAATTAAGTTTGTATAATGTGCGAGGGAAAATGCTGGTTAAGGGCATGTTAACAGCTGAACTGTAAATCAACTTATTTAAATGCCTTTGCCTTTGATAGCTAAGTATATGCATATCATTAGCTTGTAAATGCCTCTAATAAGCCTGTCTACACTAATATGCCAAAAAGAATCCAATTAACTTTTTCCCCCTCCTGCTTGCAAGACAGTTGATGAGACGGTGAGGGTTTTATGTGGGATCTTCCTTGCTGAAGCTTTTTAGCATCAGCTAAATTCCTCTGCACCTGAGCAACCCCACTAATAAAAGGCTTGCTTATTTCTTAGAAATCCAAAAATCTCCCTGTCAGTTGTGCTGAGATAGGCATGAAGAAATTCACGTGAGCTGGCTTCGCACTACTAGCCCTACACACTTTTGGGTCTAACCCAGATGGTGCTTATGGGGCTGTGGTTCAGATGAAGAGCCATCTGGTGCAGGAAAGGAAATTGGACTTACCGTTTCTTTTCTTTGGACTTGAGGAGAACAATCTGAAATGAATCTGGCTTCTCCCGTGAGGCTGTGGTGGTGGGGCTAAATTCCACCTTCCTGTAAGGAAGCGAGGTCATGCTCAACTTTAAAACGCAAGCAACTTGCACTTAGTCACAAACAGAAGATCTTTGTGTTGTGGTGGCAGCTGCTGTGAAGCCCCCAAGTGCTCCGCCAGGCAGCGCGAAGACAAGTGTCTCACAGACCTCAGGACACTGCAGCCTTATATCTGGTTTACTGGCCAATCACAGTTCTTCAACAATTAAACCCAGAATGAGGCTGTGTCATGTGATATCTGTCAGTTATCTGTCAGTTAGATTTTGATGATCAGACACCAGTTACAACATTGCTCTGACAGCTGCTGCCAAAGCAACTTTCTAAAAATTTGTGCAGCCAATCAGATCTTCAGTGGCCAGCCAGAAGCTCTGGTGGGCAAAAGCCCCATGTGGCCACACCTACTTCCTAAAAACACTTGGTGGGTGCCAGGAATGGTGTTGTCGGGTACCATGGCTCCCATGTGCAACTTGTCGGGGACCCCTGAAGCAGACACTGCTGACCTTGATAGACTGAGGTTCTGAGTAAAAAGCAGCTCCACAGCAGACACCTTGTGAGGTAGGTAGGGCTGGGAGAGTTCTGTGAGAACTATGACCAGCCCAAGGTCACACAGCAGGCTTCGAGCAAGAACTTCAGCTTTAATAAATGACAGTAACAAGCCATGGGGGAAGTTTGGAATAACAAGCCACAATCCAGGTCCAAGGGAAATCCAGTTTGCCTCAACCACAGCCTTTTCAGCCCTGGCCCCTGCCTGGTGGAATGCTCTGTCCAGAGAGACCAGAGCCCTGAGGGACTTAATGCAATTCCACAGGACTTGTAAGACAGAACTGTTCCACAAGCCCAAACATACGGTTAAGGCAACTACGGTGTTACCATCGATGGCCTCTCTTCTCCTCCACTCTTTGTTTTCCCTTCTTTCCCTTCTCTCTTCTCTTCCCTCTTCTTTCCTTGAAGACTTTCCTCTCCCCCTCCCCCCATCTGTCAATCCCTCTGCAAGGGTGATACCGAAATAATGATCTGACGGTAGTGAGAGGAATTAGACATTGAAGGTCTGACTGCTGAGTGTAAAGTTAATGTTTTAGAGCTGAACACATTTTAATCTATTTATTAAAATATATATTTTAATTTTAATATATTTCTTATTGATTTGTATTGTTTAATGATGGTTGTATTATTCAATATAAATATACTATATGTATGTGTGTGTGTGTCTCTCTCTCTGTATATATACACAGACACAGACACACACACACACACACACACATATATTATTTATTTAATTTATTATACCGCCCACCTCTGAAGGTGGGTGATAAAATTATCATTAAACAATACAAATCAACAATATATTAAAACCCTTTGTTAAAATGTGTCTAGCTCTAAAACAGTAAGTTTACGTCATCTCAGCAATCAGACCATCGTTGTCTAATTCTTCCCTCTACCATCAGGTCATCTCACTCACACACACACACACACACACATTTAATGATGGTTGTAAATCGCCCTGAGCCTCTAAGGGAGGGCAATGAAGAAATCCAATAAATAAAAAATAAAATAAAATAAAAAGCCGATGAGTCATTAATTGATCATTCATCATGCTGGAGAGAGCTCAGAACTGACTGGATTCTCTGCAATACAAGATGATAGTGCAAGAATGCACAACATTTATGTGACTCAGCACTAGGGAATGTGTTTGGGAGTCAGGCATGAAGTTGGAAACTCATCCAGTTTCTTCCTTCCCTCCCCACAAACCTTAGCAAAATTGGAACTATATAAGAAATTTCCTCTTTAATAAATGAAGATTTTTGTCTGTTTGGTGGATTGGAGGGTGGGGTGGAGGAGGGGATGGTACAGGGAAAGCTGCGCAGCTCATGCCTCAGATATTTGCAGTACAATTCAGATATTTGCAGTACAATACACAGTGTGTAACTCTGAAGATGCAGGCAAAACGTTAAGAACAAGATCCACCAGACCACAGCCACACAGCCCGAAAAACCCACAAGAACTAATAGTCTGAAAGGTTTTCTCTCACAATCACCCTTGCTTTTAAGAACTGTCTATTTTAACTGAGCGGAAACTAAACAACTCTGAGGAGATAGTTCTGTCAAAGTGTGCAACAGAAACTGTTGCTAACAGCCTGAGTGCTGGCAGAAAGCAGTTATATACTGACCAAGCATACTGCTGGGAAAGGGTTTATTGGGGAGCCATTGAAGGCCATGTAAACCAGGATAAAACCTGTTTCTAAAGATAGGAGCATTCTAGTGTACCTGTGGATCTGGGGTATATGGATTTGCTTTTACTTCAGTAGAGAGTTTATGTTTTATTTTTGAGGATTTCACCTAACTTTGAGGGCTGTGTGCGGGTCCAGTAAAAAACTACCCTATGTGGGAACAGCCGTAAGCCAAAACATCTAAGCAATGTAACTGTGCAATCTGAACCATCTATGAAACTAACATCTAAGGTAAACTGAACTAAGTAATCTTAAATACTCTGCTGAAGAAACAAAAAAAACTATAGTCTATAGTGTATAGTCTCATGTGTAATATCCGTGCCTAGTTCACCTCATCCTTATCCATCTGCAAATTAATATTACTCTCTTCCCCATCTCCTCTATCTGTTAAATAAATCTGGGTTACTGTTTAAGTTTAGTTCGATCTCAGTGTGTTTGTTTTATTCGTACCTTTGTGCTTGTGGAAAAGAGAAATGAAAATCAAGGGGATCCTTAGCCTTCTGAGAAGTATACCAGGGCTGAGGGAAAGTGCTTCTTGTCACCAAATACTACCATTTCTAAAGTTGCTCAGTCCCTGAAGGGAAAAAGATGGGACATCTGACAAACCTTGTCAGCGAGTGGTTTCCCTTCCTGAAGAATGACAGAAGGTGTGGGGGATACACGTTGCACCCTCATTCTAATTTTCCTTGCTTCTAAATTCCTGTTTCTTGGGGGGGGGGGATTCCCCAAATGAGGATGTGCCTTGCTCCTTCTAGTGGTTGATTTGACATCATATAGCTGCAATTGAAGGGTATCTCCCTGCACATTTAAACTGCAGGTTTTAATGGTGGATTTAAAGTGGCTCGATTTCAAGTCAACCACTAGAGGGAGCAAAACACTAGACACCTCCCCCTCCCCCAAGAAACAGCATCTTAGAAGCCAAGAAACTGAGAATGTGGGAAAGTCCTACCAGTTCCAGGATTATCTGTGCTTGGTAGTCCACAGGTTTCTAGGACACCTTAAAGTTCAAGCCCACCTTCTCGTTGCATGTGTTGATGTGTGCCTGTTTGTGCCTTGGTGCTGCTGTGGAGTCCTTGAAACGTGGGTTGAGATGAAGAAGAAGAAGAGTTTGGATTTATATCCCCCCTTTCTCTCTCAAAGGGGCATACAATCTCCTTGCCCTTCTCCCCTCACAACAAACACCTGTGAGGTAGGTGGGGCTGAGAGAGCTCTGTAGAGCTGTGACTAGCCCAAGGTCACCCAGCTGGCGTGTGTGGGAGTGTACAGGCTTATCTGAATTCCCCAGATAAGCCTCCACAACTCAAGTGGCAGAGCTGGGAATCAAACCCAGTTCCTCCAGATCAGAGTGCACCTGCTCTTAGCCACTGCTCTTAGCCACTATGCCACTGCTGCTCCCATAACCGTTGCTCTTTGCTGATCCCATAACAGTTGCTCTTTGCTAGTCAAGGAAATGCTTTGCAAAGAAGTGTTCAGGAAACATGGGAATCCTGCCATCCCGGTTATAACACAAGTGGCCTATAAATGCCATCGGTTAGGAAAAGAGCACATAACCAGTCAGAAGCTATTGTAATCTCTGGGAGCCAAAAGCACTCCAGGTAGCAGTGAGAAACCTTGCATTTCCTCTGCACACTAACGCTCAGATTGGGTAGCCTCCATTTAAGAGTGTACTGATAATTCATATGAATAAAACACCCACTGTAATTATGGACTCCTGTTGAGGTCATGGATACCTGTCAATGAAGCTGTCAGGTCATAAGATTTAGCACCTGTCTGCTATCGAACAGAACCGCTCTGCATTGCTCCACTAAACGTGGCTGTTCATTCTTGTCCATCACCTGCCTCACGAGATCCACGTGGCACAGTCCCTTAGGAGCATCTGCTGCAGGGCACACGGGGTGACTGGCTCCCATTCACTCCACCGGGGGCTGGTGAGAGCAATGCATTTAGTAGTAGAATACATCACATCGGCCCACCCCAGTGCAGAGAATGAACAGATGTTTCTCTGCCACTATCAAAGGTTAAATGTTTTAAAATAAAAAATGAACATCACAGGGATAAAGCTCGTCTCTCTCTCTCTCTCTCTCTTCCTTTATGCAAATGCTCAGGAAGCTCATTAACAAGGTGAGAGGCTGGAGCTTAATTAGAAAAGAAGGGGAGGTAGGGATAGTTTGATTTAGCCAAGTCAGCAAACTAACTGGCTAATTGGCCTTTGGCAGCATCAAAGGCCTTTATTAATTGAGCACCCTGTACTCATTCATTACAGTCCTTACACCAATCATGCCTTTTCGTAGGCTGGGAAATGTTAATCATTCTACCCTCCATCCGGCAAAACCTACTCATGCTGATTGCTAGCTAGCTAGCTACTAGCTCATCTAGGCCCACAGATTTGTATGGATTTTTATTTTATTTACTTGTGTTTCGGAGAGGACCTTGCTATAAGAAGGGAGTAAGCCAAGTGGCTGTAGTATGGCTCTTCTGGGTTTTCTGGACTACATGTCTGTGGTCTGGTGGATGTTGCTCCTAGCTCCTTATGGTTGAGAAAAGCAGGGTATTTATTCAAACTCTTCTCCTTCTTCCTCGGTAGACTTTCCTCAAAATACTAACCAGGGCTGACCCTGCTTAGAGTAGTTTGAGGAGGAGGAGGAGGAGGAGGAGGAGGAAGAAGAAGAGGAGGAGGAGGAGGAGGAGGAGGAAGAAGAAGAAGAAGAAGAAGAAGAAGAAGAAGAAGAAGAAGAAGAAGAAGAAGAAGAAGAAGAAGAAGAAGAAGAAGAAGAAGAAGAAGAAGAAGAAGAAGAAGAAGAAGAAGAAGAAGAAGAAGAGGAGGAGGAGGAGGAGTTTTGGATTTATATCCCCCCTTTCTCTCCTGCAGGAGACTCAAAGGGGCTTACAATCTCCTTGCCCTTCCCCCCTCACAACAAACACCCTGTGAGGTAGGTGGGGCTGAGAGAGCTCTGAAGAACTGTGACTAGCCCAAGGTCACCCAGCTGGTGTGTGTGGGAGTGCACAGGCTAATCTGAATTCCCCAGATAAGCCTCCACAGCTCAGGCGGCAGAGCTGGGAATCAAACCCGGTTCCTCCAGATTAGATGCACAAGCTCTTAACCTCCTACACCACTGCTGCTCCCTTGGAGGAGCTTGGATTTATACCCTGCCTTTCTCCAGTGGTATACTGGGCCTAAATTGCACCCGGAGGCACAACCTCTTCCCTGCCCCACCCCCCCGCCTGGCTATCTGTGCCCCACCCCCTGCCGAGCTCCTTGTACCACACTTACAGGCGCCAGCAGGGAGGGCAGGGGAGGACGGGGCTGGGGAGGGCAGAAGATGGCCTGCAGGGAGCCTGGGAGGGGGGCAGGGGCAGGGCACTGTCGCCATGGAGCCCTGCCCCATCGCATCCCTGCAGGTCAACTCCTCCTCTCTCCAGAGCCTGGGGAGGGCAGAAGCCAGCCTGCAGGGAGGTCGGGAGGGGGGCAAGGTCCTGCTGCCATGGAGCCCCTTGTCCCTAGAGGGGCCGGCTCCTGGCCTCCAGAGGCGTAGCAAGGGGGGAAAGCACCCAGTGCATCCCGCCCCAGAATGCCTTCGTCCCACCCTGGAACGGCCTCACCATGCTCCCAGAATGCCCTCGCCACACCCCTATAGGGCACACGCCCGGTGCGTCGTCCACCCCCCGCCCCCCGGGGCCTAGGGAGGGCAGAAGTCAGCCTGCAGGGAGCCTGGGATGTAAAAACCAACTAGAAAAAAGCAGGATGTAAAAACCAACCATTCTTCTTCTTCTTCGTAACTGCAGGTATTTAAAAAAAACCCTGTACATTTGCAGGCCAAACATGTTTGCTTCAAAGTTCTCAGGATCCCTGCTGAGCACAGACCGATTGTTCATGCCCTGCCTGTCACTATGTAGCCCTGACATTGCATATCTCTTCTACAATGCTTCCTTAACCATACAGTGCCAGAAAAGAAGGCAAGGGAACATATCTCAGGGAAGGGGTGTCCAATCCAAGGATAATATCTCCCGTTTGGTCACTGACATCTTTCTGCAAGTTGCAGGGGGGATGACAACTCTGGCTTTAAATAGGGGGAGGCCCTGGAACTGTAGATGCTCTCCATTTTACCATGGACACGTCCATCGGTCGAACTTATGATGTTAAAATGTGGCAATCTGATGTGAGTTGATCGCTTGGGTCTGTTCCATTCATGCCAAGCAGCCATGAGTACCTGCTTGAACTGTGTACGTGCAAAGATGCTGCCAGTTCAAACTGACGGGTGGCCAGTAGCTTCGGTAAGGAGTACTTAGACCAGTGGTGGCGAACCTTTGGCACTCCAGATGTGATGGACTACAATTCCCATCAGCCCCTGCAAGCATGGCCAACTGACCATGCTGGGAGGGGCTGATGGGAATTGTAGTCCATAACATCTGGAGTGCCAAAGGTTGGCCACCATGGACTTAGACAAATACCCAAGGGTAGGATTTTATTGGAACACAGCACTAATCGGTAACTGATTGATATGATTTGTGAGTGATCTAATTGTCTTTTTAAAAAATTGTTTGCTGAGTGGAGCAGTTGTGCCGAAAGGGTGGGGCTGTGTGTGTGTTCTGATGCACTTGTGCAAAAAACCAGTTGTGGTGTACAGCAAGGTTAGGAAGGAACACAGGAAAGCAACCGGCCAAACACCCATGAAAAGATTGACAAGCTATAGAGCCAATTGTTGAAAATCAGGTCTGTCCTCGCAACTTGATGAATGTCAGGTCTCAGACCTAGAATCAATGAACGGACCCCATCTTGTTGATCAGTAGTGTTTATGAAAGGCAACGAAGCACCCAGCTTGGTAAATCTGCCAAACCTGGCTTTTGCTATCCCCTTTATTCAGAAACTGTCCCCCCTCCCATTTTTTCCAAAGAATGTGAGAAAGAGTTATGGCGGGGCTGAGGCGTCCCACGGTCGGCGGCAGATAAAGCGCCTAGCCTCCTGCCCCCACAGTGCAACGGAAAAATCCTGTTTCCCATGGGAGCAGGAGGTGTCAGGGATAAGCCTAGTTGTCTATGAAGCATGTGAAGTCATAAAGCCGAGATCAAGGAAAGAATGTCCCATTACAGCAAATGGCAACATATAGCAGGCTGGTTACATATATCTTGTAGTGATTGCATTGAGGTGGGGATGCATCTCCATCAACTAGATACAATCACTGCCAATATATCTTGCAACAACCTCATGCATTTAAGAATCCATTTAAAATCACCTAGGTGCAATCCCTGACAATGGACAGGAAGTGAGCCAAACTGGTGGATGTTTGACCATCTCTACTTAAAACTTTGTATCCTCTGGGCTTCAAGTTAAAGGAGTGCGGCTAAAAAGTTCACCTTATAAGTAACCAATCTCCTTTGCTTTCATGCCTTTCCACAGTCCACCAGTGCATCCCAACAGCCATTCCCTGACATCCTTTTATCATCAGGCATTTAGGACTTTGTGGTGATGGACAGAAAAAGTTTGCACGGAAATAATCTTCTTTCAATTTAGAATTAAAAATTTATGTTAGCTGCAGTGCTGGACAAAGGAAGCCTTATGCATGAACAAAAGATCATTGTTGCCCACTATGTATCAGATGTGATAGCTTATTTATATAAGGAGGACCATGTTACTTCTTTACATCTATCGCTTTCAGTCGTTCAGATTAATTTCGTCACCACCAAACTTCACAGACGTTAAACTGTTGTCTGGACGACGAGTTGAAATATAAAGGCAAGATCTCCGCTAAGCCTCTGCTTTTGGAATGAGAGATTCCTGACTGGTAACATTTCTCAGTAATGTGAAAAGGCTTGGCCGATCCAAGTTGAAAAAGCAAACCACCTAGAGCTGATCAGATGAAGTTAAGATCTGCAAGAAGCGTTTATAAGAATCCTGGTTCCAGACTGGCTTTTCACCAGTTCATTTGGGTAATCCAGATTCTGGCTTACTCCAGTACTACGGAGGATTTTATCAGTGGTTCCAATCCGAGAGGCTCAATTTAATGAGTCACTTGGTATGTAAAAGAGGACTTTGGAGCAATAGGAAGGGTCTAACCTCCATTTCCCAATGATCTGTTCTTGGCTGTCAGTAACCTATCCTGGATACCTACACACCTGAAGACATGAAGTTGTATTTTAATGAATCAGACCTTTCGGAATTTGGTCCATTAAAGTCAGTGCCATCTATTCAGCAGCAGTGGCGTAATGGTTAAGAGCAGGTGCATTCTAATCTGGAAGAACCGGGTTTGATTCCCCGCTCTGCCACTTGAGCTGTGGAAGCTTATCTGGGGAATTCAGATTAGCCTGGGCACTCCCACACACGCCAGCTGGGTGACCTTGGGCTAGTCACAGCTTCTCGGAGCTCTCTCAGCCCCACCCACCTCACAGGGTGTTTGTTGTGAGGGGGGAAGGGCAAGGAGATTGTCAGCCCCTTTGAGTCTCCTGCAGGAGAGAAAGGGGGGGATGTAAATCCAAACTCCTGCTCCTGCTCCTCCTTCTTCTTCTTCTTCTTCTTCTTCTTCTTCTTCTTCTTCTTCTTCTTCTTCTTCTTCTTCTTCTTCTTCTTCTTCTTCTTCTTCTTCTTCTTCTTCTTCTTCTTCTCTTTCTCTTTTTCTTCCTCTTTTTTTTCTTTCTTTCTCCTTTCTTTTCTTCTTCTTCTTCTTCTTCTCCTCCTCCTCCTCTTCTTCTTCTTCTTCTTCTTCTTCTTCTTCTTCTTCTTCTTCTTCTTCTTCTTCTTCTTCTTCTTCTTCTTCTTCTTCTTCTTCTTCTTCTTCTTCTTCAGGTGGAGACCTTTAGTATCAACTACTACCTGATCCTTAACTGGAGATACTGGGGACTGAACTTGGAATTTTCTGCTTGCAAAGCTGATGCTCTACCACTAAGGCATCCCTCCGCTCTTCCCCATCTTAAGACTCCTTTGTTCTGCTCTCTTTATGCATATCTCCTGATGCTGTTCTGTGGCTCTGGTCCCATTCTTACCTGCCAGACAGGCATGCTAAATTCTCCTTGGCTGGAAACTGCTTCCTTTGAGGTCCTACATGTGCTTGATCTAACATATTTTTTTATAACTGTCTGAAGAGCTAGCTTTGCTCAGGGGCCTCCTGGAGAGATTTTGAGGCAGAAGTCGACAACATATGGTCCATGGGCAACATTCAACACACTGTTACCTGCACACAACCCACCTATGAATTTGCCTTTAACCTTGGCCCCTTCCGCACATGCAAAATAATGCGTTTTCAAACCACTTTCACAACAGTTTGCAAGTGGATTTTGCCATTTCGCACAGCTTCAAAGAGCACTGAAAGCAGTTTGAAAGTGCATTATTCTGCATGTGCGGAATGAGCCCTAGATTTGGCAGCTATCGGCTGGCAACCAGTGAGGGGGAGGGCAAGGAGGATGACAAGGTGGCAATGAAATGACACCATTCTAGCAAGTAGTCTGATGTCACACTGCTGATGGCGCTCTAGGATTGGAACGAAACTTTATGGTAAAACAGTGGAGTTTTGTTCAAATCCTAGAGCAGTGATGGTGGACCTTTTGGGCTTGGAGTGTCAAAAATTCAGAAAATGTCTATGTTGATTCTGCTGGCGTGTCACACATACATATATCGAACAAAAAAGAAACAATTATTTACAGGTTCATGTAATATGAATATGTAAAGCCTTCGAGTGGGAGTCAGGAGAATGGAGGTGGTAGTATAGGGTAGTGGTAAGCCCAGGCAGGCGCTCTGTTGGAGGGCTTCCAGAACATGGTGTGCTTGCAGTGTTCCTTGCTGCCATTGGCTGCCCACCACTCCCGTAGGCAGGGACGTCAGCCTGAGCAGCCTTCCCCAGCAGCAGGTGCAGGCAACCTCTACCATCCATCCTGGAGGGACTGGCAAGTGGGCAGGGACCATGCCTGGGGAGAAGCACGCACCTCGAACAGTGGATAGGGAACCTTCATTTCTTCAAAGAAAATATGGTGGGGAGATGCTTAGTCACTGCCAATGTAATCCTTGGGTCTTTATTCACTGACAAATAGGGGATTGTGTTATCCTTTATCATGATAAAGGGTGATTTAGGTAAAATAAGGGCAATCCATAAATTGTGATAAAAGTTTATTTATTTATTTTATTGCATTAGATTTATGTCCTGCTCTTTCCTGATGATTGTCAAGCTCGGGGCAGCTAACAATTAAAAACACACTCAGTTAAAATACATAATACAGATAATACAATTAAAATGTTATCAAATTTTTAAAAATCCACTCAGCACCCAATCAAACTTAACATCCCATGGGATATCAGTCAGCTAGGAAGGGAAACAATAAGGAAGACAAGACTCCCAACCAAACTGAAAGCAAAAAAGAAGATAGGGGTAGGGAGGCCAACTGAAAGGTAGCTGTCGCTGCCTCAACCATACGCCTGGTGGAACATCTCAATCTTTCAGTTATAGTGAGGGCATTCCTGGCGGAACATCTCGATTAGGGTTGGAGATTCGGACAGTCCAAATCCGAATTTTTACCGAATCTGCACTGATTCGGACGGATTCGGACAAGCAGGGTCCGAATCTGAGCTGTCCGAATCCTGGAATAGATCTGACCCATGGGATTCGATCACCACCCATGCTGGTTTACATAGCCAATTGCTGGGGCCGTATTTAACATCAGCACCAACAGAGACTAGGGGGCCAAAGTTATGACCACTGTGCTGGGTGTCTTAATCCCCCATTCTTCCAATGGGAACCAAGGAGATGAGGGCTACCTGAGGGTCCATAACTTTGGCCCCTGAACCAAACTGCAACAACAGGGGTATCATCAGGACAGTCTCCTGATGATACACTAAATATTGGTACCGATACATCTACAATGCACTCTGCAGGCACCCCCCCCCCAGCTTGCACAGATTCTTTTGTTCTGCAGTGACTTAGCTGCATTGTTGTCATTGGGAATTGAGACAGGAGTGCATTATTTTTCAGTCCCATAAACCTTGTATCTCTCAGGGAGAAAGCCTTGGATGACACCATCCAGGGTTTGAGGAATCCCTTGCTTATGGGGGCAGTGGAGACGACCCCTACCCATAACATTGAACCCCTTGAAGCAACGGCTACCAAACTTGGATGGTGCCATGAAGAGACTCTCCTGAAGACACCCTGAAAGTTTTGTGGGTTTTACCTAGTGAGAATAGCACCCACAGCCCCTCCTACGAAATTTCCCCATTACGCAATGGAGCCAGCCAGCCACCATAGAGGCGAATCTGGGGAAATTTTTGTGACAGAGGGGTGGCGTTTAGAGTTACTGTAAATTCTCAGGGAGATTATATAGTACTGTCCCTATTCCCAAGTTTGGTGAAGTTTGTTCAAATCAAAGGCACCTTCTAAAAGTGCAGCCCCATCTCCCTGCGTTAGCTTCCTGCACCAAGCCAATGGGGATGGCACCCTTTGAGGGTCAATAACTTTGCCCCCCCCCCTGAACCAAACTGCACCAAACTTGAGGAGAATCATCAGGACAGTCTTCAGATGGTATCCTGAAAGTTTAGTGCTTCTAAAATTGCAACTCTGCAGGCCTAAATGTAAAAAAAAAACACACAAAAAATCAAAAAAATAATAAAACGGATCCCGAATTTTTCGGATTTACCCGAATTTTCGGGCATATCCGAATCGGCTATGATTCAGATTCGGGCATACAAATCATTTTATGCCCCAAAATACCCAAATCCGAATTTTACCGAATTTTTTTAGTATTGACCAACCCTAAATTCTCGATCTTTCCATTATAGTGAGGGCATTCTTGGTGGAACACCTCAGTCCTTCAATAAGAGGCCATTCCTGGCAGAACATCTCAATATTTCAGTTATAGTGAGGGCATTCCTGGTGGAACATCTCGATCTTTCCGTTATAGTGAGGGCATTCCTGGCGGAACATCTCGATCTTTCCGTTATAGTGAGGGCATTCTTGGTGGAACAGCTCAGTCCTTCAGTAATAGGGCATTCCTGGTGGAACATCTCAATCTTTCAGTTATAGTGAGGGCATTCCTGGCGGAACATCTCGATCTTTCTGTTATAGTGAGGGTATTCTTGGTGGACAGCTCAGTCCTTCAGTAACAGGGCATTCCTGGCGGAACATCTAATCTTTCAGTTATAGTGAGGGCATTCTTGGTGGAACAGCTCAGTCCTTCAGTAATAGGGCATTCCTGGCGGAATACCTCAATCTTTCAGTTATAGTGAGGGCATTCCTGGTGGAACATCTCAATCTTTCAGTTATAGCGAGGGCATTCGAATATCATATGGGATGGAGAATCAACCTTGTCCAAATCACATTGGCAAAACCTATCTGAGTATGGCAGGTTACAAAATCTCACATATGAGACTGCTGAAGGGAGAACGTTCAGACGTGTGAGCATAAATGCTCAATAACAAGGGACTGAGGTTGCAAACAGCCAAGAATCTTTACACTTCTCCTTCTCACAAGCCAGGGACCCTTTCCAAAAAACCTCCTTAATCTCTTCCTCTGGGCTGCCCATTCCCCCTCCTTTCTCTTTACTCCACCTAGTACAGTGGTGGCAAACCTATGGCACGGGTGCCAGAGGTGGCACTCAGAGCCCTCTCTGTGGGCACATGCAAACAGAGCCCCCCCACACACACACACATATCTAGGCTGGCCTGGGCCACTGGGCGCAATTATTAGCATTAAACCTAAGACCTAATTTTGGGGAAGCAGTGTAGGTAACCCTGTTAAGCACTGTTAAACCCCACTGATTTTCATGTGAAGTATTAAAGTGGTGATACCTAGAGAGTAAGCTTTGTATAAGGCAATGGGGCTGGCTTCTGAGAAAATCCCTCCTAGGGTTGTGGGATTCACTCCATTGGAAGAGTTGTGCATGGTTGCTTCTAAAGCAAAGCCACGGACTACCACTGCTTACTCCCTGAGTAATGCACCGAGCCAACCGTCTAAACCAAAACTCCTCAGTATTCAGGGTTGGAATTGCTGTGGTTGGGTACTTTGGTGGCTGGGGCCGAGTGGGTTTTGGGTTGCAAATTGGGCACTCGGTCTCGAAAAGGTTTGCCATCACTGACCTAGTACCTGGGACCTGAGAATCCACTGCCTCATTATTCAGATTATTATTTTAACAAAATGTCTTGTTCTCTCTGAGGCAGCAAATGCACAGAAGGGCCCATCAATTTTCACAGAAAGCCATTAAAGTTCTTGCTCATTAGCCATAATTAAAAGATGCAGCCTGCACTCCCAATAGATCACACTTCACGGTAGGGTCGCTGAAAAGATATACCCTGGACTTGGTGTCTTTGATGATTCACAGAGCAAGGCTGCCAGGAAGTGGAGGGTCAGGAGTCTTTCTGGGGAGGCCTGTACCCAGAAGCCAGAAGTGTTCTTTCTCTATGAGGAACATACACTAAGCCACAGACACATTCTTCAGTTTTAAGTGTGTTAAATCTTACGCACTAATTCCCAGTACAGAAGTACAAGAAAAATTAACCTTTGTGACCGGGGCTAGACCCACACATTGCTGGATATTGTGCTTTGGGCCTTTTCCACATGCACAGCTTACCACAGATTTTCAAACTTTGTGTTTCGGAAACTTTTTCTGGAAATCATTCTGCATTCTTCCTGTGCTGCTGACAGGTGTATGCTCAGATGTGGTCAGGCAGTCCAGAGTCAAGGCGGGCAGCAAGCAAAGGTGTAGTCAGATGGTCCAGGGTCAAGACATAGGTAGGAGATCAGGCAGGCAAGTTGAGAACCAGAGTTCAGAGGAAGCCCAGGGAAATAGTGTTTACCAGGAAGTACACCTGTTGCACCCAAGCCGAGTCAAACCCAAGGCAGGGCAAGGCAGGGCTACTAATGCATCCAGGGTCCAGCAGAGACTTCGTCCTCTTCAGATGCAGATGTCTCTAGCTCACAGTGCCTTCTGCCATACCGAGCAGTAATACGAGCACTTCTCCTTTTACACTGTAGCTGCATCCTTTGTCTTTGTTTCCTTCATGCAACTGGATTGTTACTCTACTCATCTGAGGCTCCTGGGTGGCTCTCCCAGCTGCATGGCATCAGGCTCTGCCTTGGCTGGCATGGAAGGGCTTGGCGCTGGCTCTGTTGCCTACATCTCCTCACAAGCAGTCAGTTCTGGATCCACAGTGTCTTCAGGCTTTAAGTCAGAGTCCTCATCCCCAGGGTTCATGACATCTCCATCCCCCCCATCCCCCCTCATTGTTTTTTCAGCTGCATTTATTCCACCCAATACTACTGAAAACCTATTATTCCTAATGGTGGCAGGAAGTCATGCGCAACACAGAACAACCCAACCTCTTTGTTTTCTTTTGCGCAAGTGCATAGCATTACTGTGAAGTTACATTGAAGTGGCAGTTAAAAAAATATATCAGCCTCCATTTCTACCATTGAGAACTTCCCTTGTCAATTTCACTTGCTGCCTAACTGCCTCCACAGCCTTAAAGCTGCATCACTAGCTCAATATGAAATTGACAAAGTTGATCCTATTACTCTTCCTTCTTTGTATCTGTGCCTGAATGCTAACATCACAACTTCTATGTGAAATTGCCAAAGCTGATCTAATCACCCCTCCTTCTCATCTCTGCCTCAATGTTACATCACTAGTTCAATATGGCAAAGAGAAAAAATATTAAAAATTCCTTTTGAAAATGAAGGACAAGGGGAGGGGAAAGGAAATGGCTGAAGGGGAGGTTGGGCAACTACACAGGGGAGTGGATAAGGGCTAGGTTTTTGGTGGGATGGAAAAATAAAGACCATTTTAACATAATCACACTCCCAAGGGAAGTTGGCTCAGAAACAGATAGAAAAAACATTGTGGTAAAAATGCTCAGGAAAGCAATGGAGGACAAATGAATGGAAAACATTTCTGGAACCAAACAGAGGGGAAAGGGTATGGAATTCAAAGCAAAAAAGTAACATTTGGTGTCAAGATTTGGTGTAAACAGCTTGTGTGGGAAAGGCCATTGCTGTGCTAGAGCAATAATTCACAATTCCTAAATTGGTAAACCAATCCAGCGTTGAATGATGGCTACAGTGAATATTCAGTGATATGAAGAAGCAGCCATAGAAATAAAATTCACACCAGCATGCATCGCTATGATTAACTCAATGATAACTCAAAAGTTAACTCACCTGTTTAACTCAGCTTATTAGTGACATGATCACGTTTCCATGTCATAAGAGCTTCTTAGATCAGTATCTGAGGCTCATTCCGCACATGCAGAATAATGCACTTTCAAACTGCTTTCAATGCTCTTTGAAGCTGTGCGGAATGGCAAAACCCACTTGCAAACAGTTGTGAAAGTGTTTTGAAAACGCATTGTTTTGCATGTGCGGAAGGGGCCTGAAGGATGTTCACTTCCTTCTTGATAATATGATAGTTTATGGAAGCACAAATAATGCCAATAAAGGCGTCTGTCTGTCTGTCTGTCTGTCTGTCTGTCTGTCTGTCTGTCTGTCTGTCTGTCTGTCTACAAATGTATCCTAGGGCTGGGTGAGCCACTTCCACAGGAAATAGATTTCCTCTGGTGGTCTCGTAGATGGTGCCAGAGTGTGGCTCCATCTACTGATAATGCTGATCCCAGCTGTGCCTGGATGAATGGAAGACTCCCTTTCCTGGTAAAAACTCAGCTGCAAGCTTTAATATGTAGAACAAAAGGGACACAATCTTCCTTCCTATCCCTGTGCCTGACAGCAAGTTGCATCACTTCATTTACTAGACATTGCTGGGGTTCCTTCAGCTGGAGTTGATTAACCCTTTTGCACCAGCCCTCTCCCTGGGACTCCTTCAACTTCATCCACCACCAACCAGAGGCGTAGCTGGGCCAAACTGCGCTGGGTGCACATACTATATTTTCTGCCCCCCGCCCATGGCGCCCCCCTTCCCACACTTACCTTAGTTCCTTTCCTTTTTGAGAACTTTTTCAGGCTGCAAAAAGTCTGTTCTCAGTAAAAACGGCCTGATGGGAACTATACTTCCCAGGACACCTTGTGAGCCCCAATGTCTCCTGGGAACTGTAGTTTCTCTGGCCGTTTTTACTGCGAACAGGCCTTTTGCAGCCTGAAAAAGTTCTCAAAAAGGAAAGGAACTAAGGTAAATGTGAAAAAGGGGGAAGGGGGAAGGGGAGGTGCAAGGGGGGCGCAAGGGGGCTCCGTGGAGGGGGGCGGGGAAAGGGGGAGGGTCCTGGGTGATTTTCTGCACCCCCAGGCATGCGTCCGGTGCACAGCGCACCCCCCGTCCCCTTGTAGCTTCGCCACTGCCACCAGCTACTTTTGTTTTCTGACATGCTCCCTACAATGAATCAAAGGCAGATTTTAATTCCCTTCCTCTCTGCTCTGCCTACTCTGGCTGCTGGTGTTGCTACCACAAGTAAACAGGCAGCTCTTTATCTTCTGACGCTTTCCCAGGAAGTCTTAAGCTTCCCAAGCGGTCTTAGTCAACTTTCTTGAGTGCTGCCTGGTTGGATCGTTTTGTTTTCTCAGCTGTGCACTGGTTTCTTCCCATACACGGACCTCCAACATTTCCCCCTTTGCTCTTTTCTTTTCTGTTTCTTTTTTAATTTCCTTCTACAAATTCATAAGCTGTTACTGTTTGGGGTTCCAAATCCCATTATTATATATTCCTATTTGATTCCCCCTCCCTCCCCACCCACTCCTTTACCGTTGCTATTGTTCAATCAGTTTTCAAGTGAACCTGCCGGTAAGGAAATGTCTTTTTCAATATTTATTGTAGAATACCTGGTAATTTCAGATGCTTTAACTAAAATTCAATGATGAGCTTCCCACCCCCATTCCTAGAAGAAGAAGAAGTAGAATGTCTTACCGTGGCACCAAGCTATTTAAAATAACACTACATGTAACCTAAAATACTTACTTACAGACCATGTATATAAATGATATAGAGCCAAATCCAGACTTCTCCAGTGGGCGGGGACAGCACCACTGTAACACCACCTAATCTTCTCCAAATGGCTTCTTTGCAACACAGAAAGGGCCCTGCTCGCTTCGGAAAAGGAAAATACCAGCTGGCTGAAATCTCCCATAGGGGATAATGGTTGTATGCCATGAAGAAGAAGAAGAAGAAGAACAAGAACAAGAACAAGAAGAAGAACAAGAAGAACAAGAAGAAGAACAAGAAGAAGAACAAAAAGAACAAGAACAAAAAGAACAAGAACAAAAAGAACAAAAAGAAGAAGAACAAGAACAAGAAGAACAAGAACAAGAACAAGAACAAGAACAAGAACAAGAACAAGAACAAGAACAAGAACAAGAACAAGAACATGAAGAACAAGAACAAGAAGGAGGAGGAGGAGGAGGTGGTGATGGTCATGCATTACTCTCTCTTCAGGTTTTCGTGCTCCTCCCTGTCTTCCTCCACCCCCACCCAACAGCTCTTCTGGCCAGGCTGTTATTTTTGTTTTCACGCTGCTGGTCTACTGACAATTCAATAGAATAATGAAATTGACAACACTCCCACCACCAAAAAAAAGAGGCAAACAACCTTCCCAGACAGAGGTTGCATAGTAAGGAAGGGAAGGATGCAACAGGCAGGCAAATCGGATTGGCATGGCTGGGGACACTTCACAGCAGGAGATTCCCCTTTTAAACGGAAACTGTTGGAAAATCCCAATGCAAAGCACACAGCCGCGCCACAAGCAGTAAATACTTAAAAGGCTGTAGACTTCGGCCCTTTCCCCACTCACCTTTGCCCGAGGTTTGCTATGGCAATTCCCGAAGCGCGACGCAATCTCATGGTTTCTGGCTCTACAACCAAGAGACTCTGTGCTGGGTCGGCCAAAGGCTCCACTGTGTTCAAAAGGCTGCCAGGAATTCCGCGTCGAGGGGGCGGGAGAGAGGGTAAAGGCCGAGGCGGCTAAGTGCTCTCGGCCACTTCCTGGAAGTGGGGAAGGGAGCTGGACCCCACGCTACTTGAGGAGAGTAGCGCAGGGCTTAAGGAAAGTGGGGAAAGGGCCTTCATCTCCTTAAACTCCTATTTCCTATGAGGTAATTGATCTCTATAGCTTGGAGACCCGTTGTATTTTCAGGAGAACGCCAAACCGAACCTGGAACCTTGGTCTAAAAGGCGTTATTGTAAATGTGACCTCTTTGATTCTTAGATTCTTAGATTGGCAGGGGTGGTGTAGATGGCAGGGTGAAGACTGAAGCATTAAAATAGGGAGAACTAGCTTTGAGAGAGATCCATCCTTTACCTACAACGATTTGACTATTTTGAATAATGTAAAGCTGGGCAAAGTGAGAATTGTGGGCATGTTTGGGTGTAGTTTTTCCAATTTCCGTGTGTCTTGGAACAATTTCTCCCCGTAGAGATGTTCAATGTATTATCGAAGGCTTTCACGGCCGGCTGCGCCACAAGTGATTCCGGCCGTGAAAGCCTTCAACAATAAATTGTGGGCATGTTTTGAAGAAACACATTGGTGAGAATTTTCTTCTTTTGTTCCGTTTTGACCACCAATTCAAGCACTGGAAATCATCTTTGGCAGCAGGGGAATCCTCCCTCATGCAGAGGATGGCATAAAATATTTTACTACAAAGCAGAATTACTCTGACGACTGATGGATTCACTTGTGAGACCCACTCACATTTATGGAGGTCGTAAGTTATATACTCCCGGTGAACTAGAGGAAACGTAACAATTGCCTTTTATGGGTAAAACTTCATGCAATATATTAAATTCACCAGAGAACAGACAAGGGTTTACAGCAAACGATAACTCTAATGCTTCCAAACCACTGCATTATTTGCAGATGGACTATTAATAACCAGAGGAGGGTCCCAGTGCCTATTCCCTACAGCTTGTGTTTAAGAGACTCGGAATGTGAGGTTTTGGGGGGTCACAATGCATCTGTGTTTATGTCAGGGACCTGTAGCATTCTTTGTTTCTTTCTGTGGTTTTTTTCTCCTGAAGGCCAGACATGATGCAGGAAGAGCTGATGATAAGAAAATAGCCTTTCAGGTGCATTTAGGGGATTGAACCGGCCACCTTCTGCATACCAGAGGCTCAGCCAGTGTGATGTATGTTCCTTTAAGTAGGATTGTTTCCTTAACATACCTGATGTTTATTAAGCCTGGTGTTTTATCATGAGCGGGTTGTTGCTCTCTTGTAGTTCTTGTCCACTGTCTATGTTCAGAGACTTCGGGTCTCCAGGCTTCTCTCCCCATTAAACTCTATTGCTGTCCAATGAGCATGTCTGAGGATTGCTGCAACCAAGGTCGATTCCCCACGGGGAAATTCTATCTAGATTAACCCAAGTTCATAAAGAAACCACACCTTTTAATTGGGGTTTCAACCTCCCCACCGCAGCATGTATTCAGCGAAGACATGTAGACCTGTCTCTGATTCCAGAAACGTAGCAGTCCCCACCACCACACAACCTCCTTTGCGGGTCTCTCCTGATTGGCTGGTGTGCCGTGTTGGGGCGGGACCTTTTTGGGGTGGGAACCTGAGGTTCACTTGTTTGTAAGGATAAACGTTTAAACGTTTAGGCGTTTACGTGGGTTTTCGCTCGTTTGCAAGGATAAGCGTTTAGGCGTTTAAGCGGGTTTTCGCTCGTTTGGAAGGGTGGACGGTTACTCGTGTAAGCGTTTTTTCGTTATATATATATTTGCATTCTAAATGAGCGGCACATGTATACGTGTGTGTGTGTGTGTGTGTGTGTGTGTGTGTGTGTGTGTGTGTGTGTGTGTGTGTGTGTGTGTGTGTATGCATATGTGTGTGTGTGTATGTATGCATATGTGTATCCCCTTCGGGGATAGGGCGGCATATTAAATCCAATTAATAATAATAATAATAATAATAATAATAATAATAATAATAATAATAATAATAATAATAATAATAATAATAATAATAATAATATATGTGTATATATACACAGGGTGTTTGCTGTGAGGGGGGAAGGGCAAGGAGATTGTCAGCCCCTTTGAGTCTCCTATAGGAGAGAAAGGGGGGATATAAATCCAAACTCCTCCTCCTCCTCCTCCTCCTCCTCCTCCTCGTCTTCTTCTTCTTCTTCTTCTTCTTCTTCTTCTTCTTCTTCATATATATATATATGCATATGTATACATGTGTGTGTATACACACACACACACACATATATACACATACACACACACAAGTGCAGGCGCACGCACATACACACGTACGCACATACACACACATACATATATAATCTTTCCTGTTAAGTTTGTTCAACAACGATATAAAAAATAATCCCTCTATTGTCTCCAGTACAGGTTGCAGTAAATCAATTTGTCTTTAGGTACCATTCCCCAAATCATTTTTCCTCTTTTAATCTCTGGGTGCAGTGGGGATCTCCAACTATTTCACTTGATCTCGTGATGACGGAGAAAATGGCTGCTTTGGAGGATGAACACTTTGGCATTACGTCCTTCTGAGGCCCATTCCCTCCTCAAACTCTGCCCTCCCCTGGCACTCCCCTGGCACTGAGGCCCATTCCCTCCCCAAAATCTCCAGGTATTTACCAACCCAGAACTCATAACCCTAGTTGCATCCCCAAACATGGAATCTGCCCTGAAATAGATGCATTACCCTCCTCCCACTGTTCTTAAACAGCCAGTTCATAAACCATAAAGTCACCGCAGGTTGATGATGGTTCTTCTACTATCACAAGGAGTCTGGAATCTTTGGATCTTTTCACTTTGTTTGCACCCAAAGACTCCCTCTTCTAATCACATCCAGGCCTTGAATTATCTGCAGAAGAAAACAACAAAAGTTTGGATTTATACCCGTTTTCTCAACTGTTAGGTGTCTCAAAGCAGCTTACAAACTCCTTCCCTTCCTCTCCCCACAACAGACTCCTTGGGAGGTAGGTGGGGCTGAGAGAGTTCTGAGAGGACTGTGACTAGCCCAAGGTCAACCAGCAGGCTTCATGTGGAGGAGCGGAGAAACAAACCTGGTTCACTAGATTAGAGTCTGCTCTCATGTGGAGGAGTGAGGAATCAAACCTGGCCCTCCAGATTAGAGTCCACCTGCTCCTAACCTCTCCACCAGCCCAAATCTTGTTCAAAAGCTCTGATGTTCCCAGTTTCCTTCTTGTCTTTTGTTCACAGGTTCCATTTTGAATGGATTCAATGAGTGTCCTCTCAATTAACCCTCCCGCACTTCATACAATAAAATATAACTACAGATTAATCTTCCTGCTAAGAGATTGAAATGTACCCAGTGGCACTCCGTCACCGTCAGGAACTGTTAAGAAGAGGAGTTGATCCTTAGTATGTCAGAAACTATGAAGTGAATGGAACAGGCAACCGGAGTCAAGAGCTGTTTGCCGTGAAGTTTGCCCAGATGCATGTCTCCTCTGCCCTTGGCTTAGGGTTCGTTGGGGATACAACGAATGACTACAATTTTCTTTGTTTCATGCAATTTTTTGGGGATATTTGCCATTGCAGGTAAGTGATCGAAACAGACCCAAATTTTGAGAATTTTGTCAGCAGATTTGTACACACACAAAGCATTGCCGGCTGCTGAACATAATAGACTATCACCCAGTTTTCACCTGACTTTTTTCCCTAGGTTCATAGCACCTGCCTGAAACACCTCAGCCCGTCTTCAGCAATACGGGGAATGCAGCGCCACCAACCAACCTTGCAGGGTTGTTGTAAGGCTGACATTAAAATAAAAGCTCCAAAGGGCTCTAAAGATTCAAAAAGCGCAAGATGAATACAGCAATGGTTACATCTGTAGCACCTGCTGATTTTTGGCATAATTGTTTTGTTTTATCATTATAATAAATTAATTATTTTATAACAAAGCACCAGCTATTCCTCCGTAAGTCAATAGCATGCTAGGTGTCCTTATCTTACCTCACTGATGTGAGATGCATTAATTCCCTTCCTCCCACTTTTTTATTTATTTATTTATTTATTTATTTATTTATTTATTTATTTATTTATTTTTGAGTTTTTTTATACCGCCCTACCCCCAAAGGGCTCTGGGCGGTGAACAACATAGTAATATAACATACAATTAAAACCCAGTTAAAATAAACAACAGCGATCAACATATAAAAACAGCGTCAGCAGTAAATCCTTAATAAAAACCCTCCCCGGGGGGGGAGTCCCATAGATGGTAAAGGGACCCCAACAAAAGAGGCTAAAATAGGGGAGGGGAGGGATGGGAGGGGGAGGGGGTACACTCCATCAGCGTCCGGACACTCCAAAAGCCCGGTGGAACAACTCCGTCTTACAGGCCCTGCGGAACTCACCGAGGTCCCGCAGGGCCCGGACAGCTGGAGGAAGAATGTTCTTTGTAACATGGATGGTTAGGAAGTCAGTAGGGAAGGAGTCTTAGACCCTCTCATAATGAAGGTTTGCTGAGATGGGTGTATCTTTATTTCCTACAAGCAATTCAAAGGACTTTCTATTTGTAGGGGGATATAAAAATTATATCCAGGGAATAATACAGTAGCTTAGTAGCTAGGGACTGAGCAGGGGAGTTGTTTTAGCAGGGTGTTATTTTACCCCTATGTAATATGATGGGGCGCGGGGTGTGTGAAATGGCCCAGTATTGCCCAATATCATCACAGTTCAGAAGCTAACTAGGGTCAATAATTGGATGGGAGACAGTGGCATGGGGGGGGGGGAATGGCGCCCAGGGAAAAATGGCAGCCAGGCCCCGCCCCCCATGGCACCCTGCCTCCCTGCACCCCACTTACCTTAGTTTAGTTGGCTGCAAAGAGCAAACCAGCAGCAGTTTCTGCCGGGTCTGGCGGGGCAGGGCGAGGTGAGGGGATGGGGGAAAGGTGAGGGGGGTGGGGGAAATTTTCTGCCCCCGTGACCCCAATGGCATGCGCCCAGGGCATGCCCCCCCTGCCTCCTGGTAGCTATGTGACTGATGGGAGATCACCAAGGAAGATTTTGCAGAGGAAGGCAATGGCCGACCGCCTCTGTTTCCCACTTGCCTCGAAAACCCCTTGCAGAAGTCACTGTAGGTTGGTTGAGATTTGACAGCACATCTGTACATAATACGGCAGGGAATACATTTAAACAAATGGCAGGCAGAAGTATGGAGAAGACAAGGCTGAAGTAAAATCCAAGTCATTGTTGAAGCAGCAAAGATGAGCTTGACACAGGCACGGTGTCTCATGCCCAGGCCGTCGAGGAAGAAAAGGGCTTCCCTTATTTGAGCTGAGTGCTTCGTCACCTCCGTCGCCTTGCCGTGGCCTCCTCTGCCAAAGGCCTTCACTGCTGTCAGCTTCATTGGCTCGTTTTAAGGCGTCGCTGGCTTCTGTTGTGTCAGGACGGAGACGGGAGTGATGTAATTGCTCCCGAGTTGCCAGTATGGGGCTCAGAGCTGCTTTGAGCTGCAAGTGACAGAGGAAAGGGCCTCCCAAGAGACGAAAGGACGCAAACGGCACCCAGGATTTCCACTCCAAGAGCTCCTACACACGTTAGAAGCATTTGGGGAACCTTACCGAATTAAAATGCCGAATCCACAAGAAAGAGAAGAGTTGGTTTGTATACCCCGCTTTTCTCTATTGCAAAGAGTCTCAGGGAGGTTTACAATCACTTTCCCTTCCCCTCCCAACAACAGACTCCGTGGGAAGTAGCTGGCGCTGAGAGAGTTCTGAGAGAACTGTGGCTAGCCCAAGGTCACCCAGCAGGCTTCATGTGTGGGAGTGGGGAAACACACCTGGTTCACCAGTTAAGAATCCACCACTCGTATGCAGGAATGTGGAATCAACCCTCTTTCTCTAGACTGGAGTCTACCTGCTCTGAGCCACTACACCACGTTGGCAAACGGACCTTTATGATAATAGTTGGGGATGGTCACTGCTCAGGTGTTTTTGCCAATTTTCGAGAGGGGCTTGGAGATCTCCCAGAATTACAATTGATCACCCGACTATAGGGATCAGTTCTCCTGGAGGAACTGGGAGCTTCGGAGAACAAACTCTATGGCAGGGGTGGCCACCCTGTGGCACTCCTGAACCTATGGTTCATGGACAACAATTCCCATCAGCCCCTGCGGGTGGCCAACCTATGGCATTCATAGAGGTGGCCAACCTATGGCACTCCTGAACCTGTGGTTCATGGATTACAATTCCCATCAGCCCCTGCAGGTGGCCAACCTATGGCACTCATAGAGGTGGCCAACCTATGGCACTCATAGAGGTGGCCAACCTATGGCACTCATAGAGGTGGCCAACCTATGGCACTCCTGAACCTGTGGTTCATGGACTACAATTCCCATCAGCCCCTGCGGGTGGCCAACCTATGGCACTCATAGGGGTGGCCAACCTATGGCACTCCTGAACCTATGGTTCCTGGACTACAATTCCCATCAGCCCCTGCGGGTGGCCAACCTATGGCACTCCTGAACCTATGGTTCCTGGACTACAATTCCCATCAGCCCTTGCCAGCATGGCCAATTGACCATGCTGGCAGGGGCTGATGGGAATTGTAGTCCATGAACATCTGGGGTGCCATAGGTTGGCCACCCCTGCTCTCCCCAAACTTTGTCCTCTGTTTGCTCAGCCCAAAATCTTTGAGAATTTCTCATCCTGGAGTTGGTAACCCTACCAATCATTAAATAATTAAATAATCATTCTAATTAAAGGATGGCTTTGGATGGCATATGTAGGAAGCCTTGGTGAGTTTGTCTCTGTGAATGTGTGTGTCACTACCACTGCCTGTTTGGCACTTTGAAGAAGAGTTTGGATTTACATCCCCCCCCCTCTCCTGGAAAGAGACTCAAAGGGGCCTACAATCTCCTTTCCCTCCTCCCTCCCCCCAACAGCAAACACCCTGTGAGGTGGGTGGGAGAGCTCTGAAGAACTGTGACTAGCCCGAGGTCACCCAGCAGGAATGTAGGAGTGCGGAAACACATCTGGTTCACCAGATAAGCCTCAGCCACTCAGGTGGAGGAGTGGGGAATCGAACCTAGTTCTCCAGATTAGAGTGTACCCACTCTTAACCACGACACCATGCTGGGCATGCTGTGGGAGCCCACAGAAGGTTTTCCTGGCTTGAACTTGTCCTTAAAGCAGGAACAAATGTAGTTTCCAAATCCTCACCATCTTTCGCACTGTACATACATGGCATACTGCGTGAGCGCTTATGTAACAGTAGACACATTGGAAAGACCTGAACTCTTAGAAAAGTTATTCCCAAGTGATCAAGATAAGATTGATGAGTTGGCATTTAAATGGCATTTGATTACCTACTGGAAGTACTTCATAAACATTTTTTCCACTAAGTCAACAGTGGCATAGTGGTTAAAAGCAGTGGCGTATCTACCTAGGGACAAGGGGTACCCCTTGTCCCCGGGCGCCACTCTTCTGGTCACCTGGGGGGGCGCAGAATTGGCCCCCCACATGACCAGGAAGTCCTGCTGCCTCATCATTTTCACGTGCTTCGACCCTTTCCCTGCCAGTCAAGGCGTGCAAAAACTAGGCAGCAGGACTTCCTGCTGCCTCCAAGTGCCCTCATCCCCACCCTGGACATCCTGGGAGCCCAGCCGGCAGAGGAAGTCTGGAGGGGGAGGGGGGCACCCTAGACCTTGCCCATGTCCATGGTGACATGGGCAGGGTTGAGGGCAGTGGGGGGGGTGGAGCCTGGGGCATCAGGGGTAAAGCTGGGGTGGGGGGCATCCTGGAGACAATTTGTCTCCGGGCGCCGTTTACCCCTGGTACGCCTCTGGTTAAAAGCAGGTGCATTCTAATCTGGAGAACCAGGTTTGATTCCCCACTCGGCCACTTGAGCTGTGGAGGCTTTTCTGGGGAACTAGATTAGCCTGTGCACTCTGACACAAGCCAGCTGGGTGACCTTGGGCGAGTCACAGCTTTTTGGAGCTCCCTCAGCCACACCCACCTCACAGGGTGTTTGTTGGGGGTGGGAGGGAAAGGAGATTGTAAGCCCCTTTGACCTTGAGTCTCCTTATAGGACAGATAGGGTGGGAGGTACAAATCCAAACTCTTCTTCTTCAAGGTACGCCATAATGTTTACTTTCACACCACAACATAGAGGGCTAGGCTTGTTTTAAGCCACACAGAGAGCTCAGGACTGAACTGGGAACCCTCTTGTCTTCTGGTTAGTAGGGCTACCAACTCCAGGTTGGAAAATTCCTGGAGATTTGGGGTGGAGCCTGAGGAGAATGGGATTTGGGGAGGGGAAGGACCTCAGCAGAGATACAATGCCACAGGACCCACCCACCAAAGCAGCATTTTCTCCAGAGAACAAATTGCTGTAGTCTGGAGATGAGCTGCAATTCTGCCCCGAGTTCCAACCATTATTCATTTTATTTATTAATCCAGAATATATGCGTTGTGCATCCAGAGAGACCTGCTCAAAAGTGGCTTACAAGTAAGATAACAAAAACAAAGCCACATGTTGTGGGTTTTCTGGGCTGCATGGCTGTGGTCTGGTCACTTTTTCTCCTAATGTTTGGCTTGCTTTGATGGCTGGCATCTTCAGAGGCAGGTCGCGGCAAGATGTGTTCTCTCTGTGGCAGTGTGGAGCGACTGCATGATGGGGTATATGTTTTGTCCACTTCTCCAGGGTTGCGGTGCCTTTGTATGGGTGCGGGCAGAATTCATTTGCAGTTGCATCTGTAGAAAACATTAGGAGCTAAAACTACCAGACCCCAGCCACGCAGCCCAGAAAACCCACAACACCCAGTTGATTCCGGTGAGGGAAGCCTTCAACAACACATTAAGAACAAAGGTGCTAAAACATAAGCCTTTTGGGGGTGAGGCGGCCTATAAATCTAAATAATAATAATAATAATAATAATAATAATAATAATAATAATAATAATAATAATAAATCACCATATGTCAGCTGCAAAAGGCCACCCTACTCGGCTCTGCACGCATTATTCGTTGATACATCACACAGTCCTAGATGCTTGGGAAGTGTCCGACGCGTGATGTAATACAAAATCCAGCATATTGATCTTGTTTGCTGTGTATAACTGTTTTTGTATAATAATAAAACGACAACGACAACGACAACGACAACGACAACGACAACGACAACGACAACGACAACAACAACAACAACAACAATAATAATAATAATAATAATAATAATAATAATAATAATAATAATAATAATAATAATAATAATAATAATAATAATGGCGTAAAAATGGCAGCAGTGGCGTAGGAGGTTAAGAGCTCGTGTATCTAATCTGGAGGAACCGGGTTTGATTCTCCGCTCTGCCGCCAGAGCTGTGGAGGCTTATCTGGGGAATTCAGATTAGCCTGTACACTCCCACACACACCAGCTGGGTGACCTTGGGCTAGTCACAGCTTCTCGGAGCTCTCTCAGCCCCACCTACCTCACAGGGTGTTTGTTGTGAGAGGGGAAGGGCAAGCAGATTGTCAGCCCCTTTGAGTCTCCTACAGGAGAGAAAGGGGGGATATAAATCCAAACTCCTCCTCCTCCTCTTCTTCTTCTTCTTCTTCTTCTTCTTCTTCTTCTTCTTCTTCTTCTTCTAATAATAATAATAATAATAATAATAATAATAATAATAATAATAATAATAATAATAATAATAATAATAATAATAGCTGAATAAATTAGCAAAACTTTGAAATGGAACCTCTCCTAAATGTTGGCATTTGGTTTCTTTTACCATGTTTGTTGTGTGGAAAGACACATTAATTTTGGAGACAGACTGTGGAAGAAATGAAGAAGATTCTTAAATTTAACATTAAAACCGGAATTATTTATGATAGAGAATAAGTATAGGGACAACGGAGAACTTATGATATATGTGGTTGCGGCGGCAAGACTAGCAATTGCTCAGAAATGGAAAGGATCCAAACTATCAGCGAAAGAAGAACGGATGGAGGTTGATAGATTTAGCTGAAATGGACAGATGAACAAACAGAATAAGAGGACGAGACCCAGACAAGTATCTTAATACTCGGAAACCATTTACTGCCTACTTGATGAAATGTAAAAATAGATATGTTAACTATAGACTTTATACATTAGACAGCAGTGTGTAGTTTCAATTGCAGTAGGAATAAAATACTATTATAAGTTTATTAGTAGGATTAAAGTGAGGACATAGAGAAGAGAAAAATCCGTTTTCTGGGAAGAAGCGGGACGTTTTTTGTATTTAGGCAGACCTCTGATTAAAATGAAAATGGAATGTGTTGACACTGTTTTTTAAAATTGTATTTTAATAAAGAAATTAAAAAACCCCAAAACCATCAAAAAAAATCAAATGACACTGAAACTACACTATGGCAGTTTCTTCTCTGCCCTGCTGCGGCGTTTGTCGCAGGCCACTTCTGTTCCCTGTGTGCAGCAACTTCCTTGTACTTCGGATCAAGGAAGTTTGCCACACCAGGTTCAGTTGCTAGTGCGCCGCAGCCTCCTGCATAACAGGCCTATGTTAGCTCCCTTTCCTGGCTGCTTACGTGCGTAACCCAAACCAAAGTTATACCCTTCGAAGCCCTCTGAGTTCAGTCAACACATCCATGAAGCTGCCTTATACAGAGCCAGCCCGTAGAGGCCAGTATTGTCTATTCTGGCAGCAGCCCTTTCCACACAACCAAACTAAAACGTTTCGAGGCAGGAAATAAAACCATTTCCTAGGATTTTTAGCCCAAAACATTTTGTGTCCTGCCTCAAAATGTTTTATGTGCATCCTGGATTTTATCAATTTTTTTTTTTTGTGAAAACGTTTTGCAAGCGGTTTCCCTTGCTGTGCAGAACTCGTTAAAACATTTTACAAGCCTCACTCAGTCTCTAGTCTTCCTCCCCAGCACCATTTTCCAAGCTTGCTCGTTGTCTCACCTGTTTACTTCCATCATTTTTTTAAAAAAATTGGGGGGGGGGTAGTATCTTCAAAGTCATGAAAACACAACGTATGGAAAATTACAGCATGAGGTTTTGAAGCACTGAAGCTGCAAATCCACAGATAAGGGAGAAAAAATTAAAAGGGAGAATCACAAAATGGTGGCGAGGAAGCTTTTCCAGGGAGTGAGGTACTGAAAAATGGGAAGGATTGAAAATGTTTTGCAAACATTTATGTGACTTGTGTAGAAATGGCCTGCAGCTCTCCAGGCCCCCAAGCAGGAGGTATTTCACTTTGCCTCCTACCTGCCCCTTTTAACTGTGGCCCCTTCCACACATGCAGAATAATACACTTTTAATCCACTTTCACAATTGTTTGCAAGTGGATTTTGCTGTTTCGCACAGTAAAATCTAGCTGCAAAGTGCATTGAAAGTGGATTGAAAGCGCATTATTCCACATGTGCGGAAAGCGCATTATTCCACATGTGTGGAAATGCCGGAGATTGAACCATGACCTTCTGCATGCAAAACAAATCTTCTGCCGCTGAACTACCTCCCTACCCTGTCCTCAGAAGGGCGTAACTCCACTTACAGTATCCTTCTTTTAGTCAACAACTATAACTTGATCTGTGCCTGGCATCATGTTAAGCCAGAGAGACATGTGAAGAAGCACACAAAGTAAACACTGTCATATCGGCGGCACCCACAAACACCCGCCCATCCACCTTGTTAGCAGCCGGCAATGTCTTGCCAGCCTGCTGCGCGAGACAGCGGAAGGCACGTCCTGTCAGATCGTTCCCTTGCTAGACAAACCGTGTCATTGGACTTCAGCTGCATTGCCTTGATGCGGATCAGCTCCAGGTCCAAGTATGACACCAGGCCCATTAGGCGGGGATGTGTGCGCCTGACACATACCTGGCTCCGAGAGGCAGGATCCTGCTGACACGGCTTTCACAGGGTCTGATCACTAGTCACTCCTGGGCGTCAGGAGAGAGAACAGGCCAGCTGGATCCCACTGATCTGGCGTCCCCTTCTTTGACAACTTCTGTGGCAATTTGCCCACGGACAGGGAAAGGAGGATGCCACAACCTGAACGGGCGCTCATTTGGAATGCAAATAGCTGCTCAGCAATTCTAAAAGGGAACAGGTTTGAAAGGTCACAAGGCGTGAAGGAAATCTATGCGTGCGGCATGAAAACAGAGATGCTCATCAGGCTGACAGACTAAGAAGACTGCCTGCCAGTGCAGTCCAGAAAAAGTTTGGAAAGCTTTTGAGATCACGCCCAAGACACTGGGAATGTCTCCTGCATGAGTCCTGGTGAAACAAACAGGGGCATTTCTACGACCTTGCACAACTCTCTGTATTTTTAAAAAGGTGGGTAAGCGCAGGAGAACATCCCAGTGGTTTGGGCCTAAAATGTGTTGTGGTAAAAACAATGGTAATGCGATCCTAAGGAAAGTTGTATCAATGTCATCCGCACAGATTCTGCCTGTCTTTATCAGGTACCATCTCTAGTTTGTGGGCCACACCCCCAGAGGTGTAGCTCCAAGGGGGCGGGGAGGGGTGATGCATCAGCCATGTGCCCCTATGGGGGCAGGGAAGGAATGTTCAAGGGTGGGGGGGCAGACGACATACCAGTGCACTGGGTGCTTTTCCCCCTTGCTACACCTCTGCCCACCCCTGATAAGATGTTGGAGATGCTTTGTTAAGTTAGTGTGTGCTTCTAGAACAGAGGTCTGCAACCTGCGGCTCTCCAGATGTTCATGGACTAAAATGCCCATCAGCCCCTTTCTTTCTTTCTTTCTTTCTTTCTTTCTTTCTTTCTTTCTTTCTTTCTTTCTTTCTTTCTTTCTTTCTTTCTTTCTTTCTTTCTTTCTTTCTTTCTTTCTTTCTTTCTTTCTTTCTTTCTGGAAATGCAAGCAGAGTTCATTCAATTACACACTCGAAACAGCGGCTGGTTTTATCCAATTTGGTTCCAGTAGCTGTTGCAAAATTGATAATCGTGTTCATCTGTACCCAGTTAATGAGTGCAGATCGAAGGGGTGATGCGCAGAAGGCACAGCCTGAAAAAGCCCTCTACCAGATATCGCAAGTAAGTGCTGATTTCAGTTTGTAACCATGTATAAAAACCAGTTGCTGTTGTGTTGCCGATTGGTTCTGGAGCCTCTGAACAAACCAGCTTGGCTTTTCTGTTGCCAACCTTTTCGGTTGCCAACCTCGAGGTAATAGCTCAGAGGTGGGATCCAGCAGATTCTCACAGGTTCCCGAGAGTAGGTTACTAATTATTTGTGTGTGCTGAGATGGGGTTACTAATTGGTGATTTTGCCACGTGATTTTTGCCTTAGTTACGCCCCTCCTCTCAGCAGTAGTGTGCAGAACTTGAAGCAGTCTAGCAGGAGGTGCACCGGCGTGCGTGGCAGCCTGTGCCTGTGTGCATTCGTTTCCCGCCCAAGGACCGGCGCAGCGGCTGCATCCTTGCCACAGCCCCGCCCAGGAATGCCCCGCCCCCAGAATGCCTGACCACGCCCCGTCGTGCCCCGCCCAGCCCCATTGGCGCTACGCCACAGTTTGAATCCCACCACCATGGGAACCTGTTACTAAAATTTTTGGATCCCACCACTGTAATAGCTGCTATTAGAACTGATTTCCAGGTAACAGAGATTAGTTCACCTGGAGAAAATGGCTGCCTTGGAGGGTAGGCTATGTGGCATGATACTCCAACGAAGTCCTTACCCTCCCCAACCCCCACCTTCCTCAGGCTCCACCCCCAAATCTGCAGGTATTTCCCAACCCGGAGCCGGCAACTCTATTTGTTAGCTTAGTCTCCTAGAACGTATTGAGCACAGAACCTCTGTACTTGGTAGCTAGATTAACAATTCAATCTGGGGTGTATGTATATGGGGGGAATCGGCCTATGGAGGTGGTGTGAGGGTGCGCTAGAAGATTTACCCTTCCCAGGGCACTTACCCTGGTGGAGGGCCAAATCTGCCAGAGGGCAACCACTGCAACTCTCCACGATGGATAGGTGTCAGCAGGGTCAGAGAAAGGGGGAATTGCACCTGGGGCATACGTGTGCCCTGCCACGCCCCCGCCTGCCCCAAAACGCCCCTGCTCAGGGACGTGCCCGGTACATTGCGCACACCCCTTGGTGCTATGCCTCTGGGTGTCAGCCCTGTGAGTGGCATAAGCCCATTGAACCGAACGGGGGTGCTGTTGCTTAGTAACAGGGCCCAGTAAGCAGGGGTGTGGGAGCACTTACTGGGATGGCTTGGCACGAAAGCATTAGTCTTGGCAATGAATTCCTGAAGTGTTATCTGCTTTGAACTTCAATCAATAAATCGATTTCAATCTCCTCTGAGTCTGCTGGCAGGGAAAGCGCAGAACATGACAGTTGTGCCTAGAAACGGATGTAATCAGGGCAAACACCACAGTGGCCAGATCTTTTCTGCCCAGGAAAGGCAGTTGAAGCAGGTGAAAGCCACTCCTAACCCCAGCTACCACCTGATTATCCTGCAGTAAGCCTGGGCCGAAGAGCAGACCCCAAGATCATTGACCTGTTCCTTCTGATATGAACATATAGTTTATAATGTTTTAAGCCATATATTTTATCATATAAAGTATATTACAGGTAATTTATAAAAGATCACTAAGATGCTGTTAGTTAAACAAAGAACTGTAATTTCATTAGTAGAGAGGCTTTGCTTGGAAGAAGTGGGGGACATTTCTGCTCTTTTCAGTAAAGTCTGATACACATGCTGTGGAATTTGGGTACGGCCTCTCACCAGAAAGATAAAGAAGACAAGGTGTACAGAAAAACACAGATAAGGGCGAAGTAAAACTGGGTTGATATAGCAACCAAGATCTCTGAACGGGGCAAGATGACATAAAGAATACACGCCCAATTGTGGAAAGCAAGGTGGGCTTTGGAGAGGAGTGGAGATTCAAATGGCAATGTGTACGTATTTCAAATCTAGCCAATGGTCAGAAGACAAGGAGGGTTGTTTGTAAGAGGGTATAAATTATGTTACGCAAGCAACAGCCCCTGGAACCTCCTCCCTGTTGCTAACAGAGGAGAGTTCCCTCTTCTGCGCAGAGTTGAATGAAAACAATAAATCTCTGAACACTGAAGAAGCTTTTGGATGGTTATTTTTGTAACCGGTCAGAGCTTTTGCTCTGTGGACAGGGCCTTGCCCTGTGCCTATCACTTCAAGGAAGCGCAAGCCGATCCAGAACCAGTGACACCTTAAATCCTGGATCAGACCTTCTCCTCACCAGTAGCACTTCCATCTTGTCAGGATTAAGTTTCAGTTTATTGCCCTGCATCTACTCCACAACTAACTCCAGGCAGGGTTCATGGTTTCTACGGATCGAAGCACATAGACCTGAGTGTCATCCACAGGGAAAGAAAATGGCGCCCAGGGCAAGCATCGAAATTGCAACCCCCGAAATTGTGCCCCCTCATAAGCCTCCTCCCTCCATTTGCCTGGCCAGTGTTTCCTTTAAGTTTAATTATGTTTAACTTAGTGCTGCAAGGGCGGCCGACCTGGGAAAAGACTGCGGGCTGGGACAAGGCCAGAAGGGTGTCCCTTCCCTAGCCTATTATCCACGTCCAGACCCTTCCTAGCCACTTGCCTGGTACAAAGTTAAAGGCGCAGGCTGCTTAACACACCAAACTTTGGCTGTGGTGGTAACAGGAGCAGCAGTGGCATAGGAGGTTAAGAGCTCGTGTATCTAATCTGGAGGAACCGGGTTTGATTCCCAGCTCTGCCGCCTGAGCTGTGGAGGTTTATCTGGGGAATTCAGATTAGCCTGTACACTCCCACACACGCCAGCTGGGTGACCTTGGGCTAGTCACAGCTTCTCGGGGTTCTCTCAGCCCCACCTACCTCACAGGGTGTTTGTTGTGAGGGGGGAAGGGCAAGCAGATTGTCAGCCCCTTTGAGTCTCCTGCAGGAGAGAAAGGGGGGATATAAATCCAAACTCTTCTTCTTCTTCTCTTCTAACAGGGGAAAAAAGGGGGCCAGCGGCCAGGTCACTGGCACCTCGGGCAAGAGCCCGTGCTTGCCCTATGTATGTTACGCCCCTGGCCGTCCACGCAAGGTTGCCAGTCTCCTGTTATTCAGTGCCATGATTTCTGAAAAGGGGTTTTGTGAATGGGAAATCATAGACATTCATGTCATTCTATGTGGGTTTACAAACTGGATTCTGCAGTGGAGGCTCTATTCTGCTTTGACAAATTTTCCAGATGCCCCTGGGACGAGCACACATAAGTATACCAAACCTCGAAAGCTCCCAATAAATAGTTAGACATCCCTTTTGTTGTTTCATCCTCTTTCTCGCCCTCTCCTCCCCCCTTCCCCTCCCCCGGCTCAGAAAGAGAAAAGCCGCTCTTCCCTTGAATGAGAACCCAGAGCCGGCTGCCAGCAGCTGGTTCTTCCCCTTTTATTTCCCCCTCCTGCCTGCCGACTAACTCAAACCCCACCTGAGACCTAACATTTGTCTGTTTGGAGAATAGATGAGTATTTATTAGAATTAAACAGCTGGGAGTGCAGTGATATTTAGACGAGCATTAGGAAGGCTGCCGGAGAAGGAGATAATTCCTGGGGCGGCTTAGAAAAGCAGGCTGAGCCCAGCCACCGCCGGGATTTCACCGGTCTCCTGTGAGCGGCTGATACAGTTAATTTCGCACCAGAGCTGCAGGCTGGGCCACACTGATATTGCCATGCTATTTAGAATCGAAAGGTCAAGCTGGAAATTGAATAATCATTGACAAGGAATCCATCAGGGGGATGCCAAGAGCGCGGCAAGCTTCCCTCTCTGACTCCGTCGAAGGCGGGCGAGGAATTCTGGCTGCGGAAGGCAGGGGACTGGGTAGGGGGCACTGACTCCCTTCCGTCCATTTGCCAGATCCGCAAGCCGGCTTATCTATTCGGCGAGAGCGGTTGAGCATTTAATTAGCAGCTCTCCTGTACAACTATCGCCAGCCTCGGTTTGTTTGTTTGTTTCTTTGTTGCCATCGGCACAGCGTGGCTGCCAACCGCAAACTGTACCTCCTATGGGGCTAGGTGGCTTCTTGCTGCAAAGGAAGGCCTACAGGAAACTACATACTGCGTACCAAGTTCATGTCATCCTCCACAACCATATCCCACACCCAGAGGTGGGATCCAGCAGGTTCTCACAGGTTCCCGAGAGTAGGTTACTAATTATTTGTGTGTGCCGAGAGGGGGTTACTAATTGGTGATTTTGCCACGTGATTTTTGCCTTAGTTACGCCCCTCCTCTCAGCAGTAGCACGCAGAACTTGAAGCAGTCTAGCAGGAGGTGCACCGGCGTGCGTGGCAGCCTGTGACTGCGTGCATTCGTTTCCCGCCCAAGGACCGGCGCAGCAGCTGCATCCTTGCCACAGCCCCGCCCAGGAATGCCCCACCCCCGGAATGCCTGGCCACGCCCCCATCGTGCCCAGCCCAGCCCAGCCCCTTTGGCGCTACACCACAGTTTGAATCCCACCACCATGGGAACCTGTTACTAAATTTTTTGGATCCCACCGCTGCCCACACCCTATACTTGGGCCACAGGTGCACCCATCAGCAAAGGAAAGTCTACCCTTCTGGCCCCTCCCAGTACATAAGCCTTCCCCACCTTCTTCTATGCAGCAGCTTCTGTTAATTTCTGCTCCAGGCTTGTGTGATGTGTGGGTGTCATAGAAGTTGCAAATCTTTCCCCTGTAAATTTTAACTGGATACACAACATTATAGGGTTGCCAACCCACCAATAGGTAGGGTCAGAGATAAGGGCATGGGTAAAATTTTAGCGTTTTCAGGTACCTTCTAGTATGCCAGCATAGGGGTGGGGAGTTACCATCAGAAAATACAGCTCTAGGCCTTTTGCATCTGCAACTTGTGACATCCTTCCTAACATGCACTGGAAGCTACAGGACTTACATGTAGCTATCCAAATACACCTTTGCAAATTTGTTTGCTTATGCATTTCACCCCATTTTTTCCTCTCTGGGAACTTAACCACCTGAGAAGATTTATAATTTAGATCAATAAATGGTTAAAAATACAATGTGGATGGACATCTTGGGTCCTGAGATTCCTGGAAGAAAGGCTGACCAAATATGGGGTCAAATATCCCCAGACGTTGGCCATTTCGTCACGTGGGGGCGGAAAATTGCCCCCCACGCCCTTCCTCCCCCCCTCTGTATTGCAGTCCGGGGACGACCCCTGCCTCAAACTTGCCCAGCCGCTCCACCCCAGCTAACCAGCAACCTACCCTGAGCCGGAGGGCAAGCCGGAAGTGGAGGTGGCAAGTGAGCAAGACCGGCATAAAACTGGCAAGTGAGCAAGACCAGAATAAAAGGATGGGGCAGAGTGCCCCTCTCTCAGTTCTTTCTCTGCCACTATGGAAATAAATTCTTCTCCATGATCTGGGTAGGGGAAACAGCAACCTTTGGTCTTCTTCTGCTTTGGCAGACCAACTTTATTACAAAGAGAATTCAGAGCAACCAGCCTCAAATAATATGGACCAGACAGCTCTCTTTTAAAAACACAAATCTTGCAGGGCAAAAATATCTCCAGTTGTCTCATAGTCCCCCTCTGAAGTCTGGGGTTAAGAGGCAGTGCAAAGTCCTTCACTCCAGCACTACTGACCAGGCTTGTTTTCAACATACCCTGTAACTAAGTAAATGTTCAAAGCAGCTCATGCATTAGGTCAACTAGCTTGTGGGCATTGGGTTCAAAACACATACTAGCATCCCAAATGGGAAGTATGTGCAGTGGTGGGATTCAAAATTTTTAGTAACAGGTTCCCATGGTGGTGGCATTCAAACTGTGGCGTAGCGCCAATGGGGCTGGGTGGGGCACGGCGGGGGCGTGGCCGGGCATTCTGGGGCGGGGCATTCCTGGGCGGGGCTGTGGCAAGGATGCAGCCGCTGCGCCGGTCCTTGGGCGGGAAACGAATGCACACAGTCACAGGCTGCCATGCACGCCGGTGCACCTCCTGCTAGACTGCTTCAAGTTCTGCGCGCTACTGCTGAGAGGAGGGGCGTAACTAAGGCCAAAATCACATGGCAAAATCACCAATTAGTAACCCCCTCTCGGCACACACAAATAAGTAGTAACCTACTCTTGGGAACCTGTGAGAACCTGCTGGATCCCACCTCTGGTATTGTGAGAGATGCCATTTTTTCATGTGCTTCAGGTCTCCTTATTTACCAGTGGAAATAAATTTTCTGAATATCCTGATGACTTAACTCTTCTTATACAAATGGAATGATTAAATGTATGGGAGACTAGGGCCCCTTTCGCACAGCAAATGTATAGTGGGTTGCAGTCAGGATAAAGTAACCCGCTCTCCTGTTTTCGTGTTCGTATGCCTCCGTGCAGGCTGCGATTGGAGCCTACAAAAACAATGCGGGTTGCTGTCGCACCTTTGCATGGAAACGCATCTCTTTTTTAAATTTGCTTCCCACCTATGCATAGCTACACAGGCATGCACAAATGAACCCCCGCAGCCTTGCTGATGTCTCACAGTACGACCGTCTGCACCTGTGTGGCTACGCAGATGTAAGCCATGACATTTTTTTAAAGAAAGGAAAACAGAGGTGAGTAAAGCCCCTTTTGCCTGGCCATTCACTTACGAGCAGCTGCAACCTGGTTTTTTTGAAAAGACTCTGGAATAGCGTGATTCTCAAAAAACCCGGTTTGGGGGAAATAACACGGGGCAGATTTGTTTTAGGGGTGAGACCTGTGCGAATCCCCCCCCCAAAAAAAACATTTTTACCGTTCTAAAACTGTGTTTATTGGTCCATGTGGAGTGGGCCTAGGAGCCCCACCAAAGGTGAAGGTGGAAGTGCCTGAGGGAAGCTATGGTGACAGGATTAGAGAAGCTGCAAAATGCGCATATTTGTGTTACCGTAGCTTTGCAGACAATCCCCCTAACCCCCCCCCCCATGCATGGGATTGCTAGGCAAAACAAACTTTACTCACCTACTTTTTACAGTGAAATTGCACACGGATGAGCTGCAAGCAAAGGAAACCTCCATTGGGGAATCTTCACAGAGAATCTGCTGCAGCCCACAAAATGGCGGGCGTAAGAGGTTTGGTGGAAGAAATGAAGCATTTCCTGCCTGTTTGGGTTTGCTTATCAGGCAGGAAATGTCTTCAACCCAGGTTGGAGGGGAAAGATTGTTAGTTTCGTGATTTTTGAAAAACGCGGGTTGAGAGGAATCTAACAGGCTGAACTCATTTTGGGGGAGAGAGCTGTGTAAAGTTCTTCCCCAAAACATTTTTAATAATGTCCTAAAGACGTTATATTTACGCTGTGCAGAATACACCTTTGAAATAAGTACCACTGCTGTTAAGGCCAGTTCTCAGCAAGTGCCTGATTTTGTGCCTTTGGTTAGGATGAGACAATTTGGAGGTGATTTGTGACTTAGAACTGCACACTGCATTTGAGATAAATGTAAGAGCTGCTCCAATGTTTCAATTCTTAAATCTCAAGGGAAAGGGTAAGAAAGCCATTTCTATCGCCGTACCTCTCTTTAAAGACCTTTAACTGACAATATCCAATACGGTATATTTATGGCCAGGCACACTCCTCTCAGAACTCTCTCAGCCCACCTACCTCACAAGAGCAAGAGTTATAAGCCACTTTGAGATTCCTTGTGGTAGAGAAAAGTGCGGTATGAATCTGATTGTTTTCCAGTTGGCCCTAGAGTGTGCTCTATGCTATTTTTATATATATTGTGCCCCTTTCTACATTCTCTCTTTATCAACTGACTCCCTGAATATCAGAGGGCTTTTCTTTCGACTAGGTTAAATGCCTTCCCCTCTGCCATTTTGTTGTCCTTGTGGATCTGGTGCAATTAAAACATTGGCTGTTGTCCTCCTTGGTGGTGGCCCCTTTGAGTGACCTCTGGATTCAGCCAGTGAATGTTTGTGGGGCTTCTTCTGCTTCCCCAGCTTTTTTGCTAAATATACCAGTTGTATTATTTATTTGAGCTGTATTATGGCTTGCAAAAACTGGCTAGAATATAGGAACATAAGAAGAGATTGGCTGGATCAGACCAGTGGTCTATCTTATCCTGCATTCTGTCTCCCACTGTGGCCAACCAGTTATATCAGGGCATAGAAGCTTCTCCTGATGTTTCCTATTGACACTTGTATTTAGAGGTCTACTGCCTCTGAATATGGAGGTCACATTTAGTCATTTAGTTACATTGAGGTAGCTGGACTTAAATATTGGAGTGAAAATCGGCAGAAGGACCATCAGCAACCTGAGGTATGCAGATGATACAACCCTACTGGCTGAGAGTCAGAAGGACCTGAAGAAACTGGAACTGAAATTGGAAGAAAGCAAAAAGATGGGACTTCACCTAAACATCAAAAGGACCAAGATCATGACCACTGCCAACAAAGAAGTCCATATTAAAATCAACAACGCTGAAATCGAAGTGGTTGACAGCTTCATTTTCCTTGGATCCCTCATCCATCTTAAAGGTGGCTCAACCGCAGAGCTCAGGCAACGCTTAGTCCTTGGGCACACAGCCATGGTACGGACCAACTATGGAAGTGCAAAGATGTCTCAATCACCACCAAACAATGGTTGATAACAGCCATTGGGTTCCCAATCATGACATATGGTTGTGAGACATGGACACTGACAAAAATAGATAGAAGAAAAGTGGATGCCTTTGAGCTGTGGTGTTGGAGAAGAATTTCAAGAATCCCATGGACAGATGGAGTCACCAGCAAAGCTGTCCTGAAACGTATTAACCCAGAGATTACCCTGGAGGGCAAGATCACTAGACAGAAACTGACCTACTTCGGACATGTGATGAGGGCAAATTCACTGGAAAAAGAGATGCTACTCAGAATGGTCAGTGGTAAATGGAAACAGGGTAGGCCAATGACTTGTTGGTTGGAAACCATTAAGAGGGACATGGGCATGAACATCAACCAATTGAAAGAAGTTGTGACAAACAGAAAAGCCTGGTGGGGACTGGTTTACAGAGTATCCAAGGGTCGGACACAACTAAATGAATAAAGAAGAGAAGAAATTTAGTCACCATGGCCAGTAGCCACTAATAGACCTGTCCTCCATGAATCGGTCTAAACCCTTTTTAGAACCATCTATGCCCATAAGGACATTTTAATCACCCTCTGTCTAAATAAGTATTTCCTTTTGTACATCCTGAATCTACCACCCACTCTCCCTCATACATAACTTTATAAACCTTTATCAGGTCCTCCCTTACTTGTCTCTTTTCTAAACTCAAAAGCCCCAGACTCGACAGCCTTTTCTCTGAGGAAAGATGCTCCAACCCCCCAGTCAGCTTAGTTTCCATCTTCTGGACTTTTTTCATCTCTACAATATCATTTTGGAGAACTGCACACGAGGCTGCACTATAGTCCAGGGACTTCAAGGGTGGGGACATGATACACCAATTGTTATCTGTGCCACAACTTCACTTTTGGGAAAATCTGGAAGTGATATTGGATAGCATTAGGAATTTCTGGGAAGTCTATGGTTTTTTTCTTGGAATATGCTGCCACAGGAGGTGGTGATGGCCACTAACCTGGATAGCTTTAAAAGGGGTTTGGACAGATTTATGGAGGAGAAGTCGATCTATGGCTACCAATCTTGATCCTCCTTGATCTGAGATTGCAAAGGCCTTCACAGTCCAGGTGCTCAGGAGCAGGCAGCAGCAGAAGGCCATTGCTTTCACATCCTGCAGGTGAGCTCCCAAAGGCACCTAGTGGGCCACTGCGAGTAGCAGAGTGCTGGACTAGATGGACTCTGGTCTGATCCAGCTGGCTTGTTCTTATGTTCTTATGTACCATGGTGTTTCCCAGAGCTACCTGACATCACTTCCAGGTTTTCACAGGAATAGAAGTCATGGTGCAGATGCTGCTGTCTTTTTCATTTTTCTCATGCAGCCACTTGGAGTGCGGGACAAAGGGGTTACTTGAGAGCTGGCCTAGATCTATATTGGGGCATTCTGATATTGGTATTTTCTCTTCTCCAATAATTGCCACATAGAATGTCCTTTTTCATTGCTATGGCACACTGAATTGATGTTTTCATTGAACTGTCTGCCATGTCCTTAAGGGTCTTTCCCTCTCTGTCTCAGTATGTACTTAAAATTAGGAATTTTTTTCCAAGTGAAGAAGTGTTGTAAAATAAAACACATATAGGAAATGGACTAATTGAGTCCGTTTCCATAATCTAATGTGGTTAAGGTCTAGAGCATAGGTGTAAAACTCATGGCCCTCCAGATGTTATGGACTACAGTTCCCATCATCTCCTGCCAGCATGATGCTGGCAGGGGTGGTGGGAACTGTAGTCCATAACATCTGGAGGGCCGCAAGTTTGACACCTGTGGTCTAGAGGTACCAATTCTTGGAAGCAGTGGCATAGTGCCCACGGGGCAGGGGGGGGCGTGACACCCCAGGCAGAGCAATGGCGGAGGCGTGGCCAGGCCGTCAAGGGGGCATGGCGGGGGCATGGCAGAGCGTACCTGGGCAGGGGCGGGTGACACTGTGGCAGGGGCGCAGGGCACATGAGCGCTCCCCAGGCGTGGTTTCCCCTTGCTCTGCCTCTGCTTGGAAGGCCCAAATCTGTCAGAATGTTTGTCCCAGGGTCTGTGCTCACTCACCTAGGGCAGGACTAACAAAGGTTGATTCCGCACTTGGGTTATTGACCTAAGTTCAAGCTGTGTTCGACCTAAGTGCTCCGCACAACCACTGGGATCAACATGGTTTTGTACCAGCTTCACCCCATGTAATGGTCAAATTTCCGACTCCAGTTGGGAACTACTACTTTTTCAGGGAACTACACTCGAACTCAGCTCGATTCCAGTAAAGTGCGGAATCTCTGGTGCCAGGAGTCCCCCATTCAGCCAATCACAGCTGAGTGTTTCGGGCATGCGTACAGCTGGCCAATTAAAAAATGCCACCTTCGTCCCTCCATTCCTGTGGCAGTTTTTTTTATAACGTGTGTAGGGATACACGGAACATGGCCATAGAACAGTAGCCAATCGGAATGGAGCGGCGAAGAGGCACAGGATGATTCTGCCCTCCGAGCTGGGATCAAGCTGGTTGCAGTGGGGAACAACAATGGCTTCGACCTAGGTTAGTACCCTTCTCAGGGAACTGGGTCGAACCTATTTTACTCGTGTGTGGAATCGCCCAAAGTCAACGGGTGGAACTCACTAAGGTCAAGTGGAAGAGGCCATGTGTCTGAGGACAGAGCTTGAGGGATTGAAGGATAAAGCAAAAGGGTCAAGTGACAGAGCCTACAGATTTTTTTTTAGTTCACTTGATGAGGACAGCTTCCTGTCTGACTAAAGAGATGTTAGTAAGAAAAGGGAATCTGCAAGGTAGTAAAAAAACCCCCCTGATGTATTGTTTAGAGCAGCTGCTTTTGAAGCATAGAAAAATCTTGATGAAACTGAAAGCAAAAAGCTGCATCAATAAAGCTGTTTTAAGTGTCTGACAGAAAGTTATTTTGTTTTAAAAAGAACTGAATAGCTATAAACTGGTCCCTTGTCTGTTCATTATAGGAAAATGCCCTCATCTGGCAACTGGCCAGAGGGGAAAACCCCAGTCACGCTACTAGATAACTGGATAGATAGTGCCCGTGTTAAAGCTGCTGAATTCAATGGAGGGGGATAGGTATAAGCCAGCATGGTGTAGTGGTTAAGAGCACGTGGACTCTAATCTGGAGAACCAGATTTGATTCCCCACTCCTCCACAAGAGCGGCAGACTCTTATCTGGTGAACTGAATTTGTTTCCCCACTCCTACATTCCTGCTGGGTGACCTTGGGCTAGTCATAGTCCTCTCCAAACTCTCTCAGCCCCACCATCCTCGCAAGGTGTCTGTTGTGGGGAGAGTAAGGGAAAGGAACTTGTAAACTGCCTTAAATCTCTTTACAAGAGAGAATCCAAACTTCTCTTCTATAAACTTCAGGAGTCAGATATGTCATCCACACATCTATACTGGACTTGAATCTAGCTCTTCCACTGCAGACTAATATGGCTATTCTGAAAATTTGTCATTCAAATATCTAACTTTTAAAGAGGTCTGATTTCAAGGATATAATCTATTTATTTCAAAAATACATGTGCCCCCTCTCTGTTTCAGTTCCACCGATAATTTCCCCCAGTCCTTTGAACTCTAAGGCCCCTTCCGCACATGCAAAATAATGTGTTTTCAAACCACTTTCACAACTGTTTGCAAGTGGATTTTGCTATTCCGCACAGCTTCAAAGAGCACTGAAAACAGTTTGAAAGTGCATTATTCTGCATGTGCGGAATGACCCTAAGATACTCATCAGTGTATATCTATTATTTATATTAACAAGATTTGCACGCTGCCTTTCTTCCTTCAGAAGGCCACCAGAACCCAATGAGACAAGTTGTGATTTTTGGGACGGCCTGTTTTGAGGACTTAAGTTAACTTTCTCTGGAAAACTCTCTTTAGGGGTATTTGTGTTGGGTTTCATTGCACAGAGAAGCAGCTAACACACTGATCAAAAGGGTAAATGTTTATTAGGAACTACAGTGGAACCTTGGTTTTCGTTGGTAATCTGTCCGAAAAGAATCAATGAAAACCGGAACCGATGAAAACCGAGGCAAACTTTTCCACAGGAATCAATGTCAATCCAATTAATCCGTTCTAGGCGCTCCAAAAAACATACCAAAAACACATTTTTGGCGAATAAATACAGTGTTTAATGATGAAAACAGTAACAAACAATAAAACTAGGACCGGCTTCAGAGCCTGTGGACCAATGTCACACCAGAAAGCTGTCCAAAGAGGTCTGTTTCTGACGCCTCTTTAAGATTTGTCTGAAATGGGGCAAGACATTGTCATTAAACAAGTTGCAGACATGATCTGCAACAGCTTTGTCCGGGCGATTTTTCTCCACAAACCCCTGCACCTTACTGCAAATCAGTGAAAACCGAGGCAAATCGATGAAAACCGAGACAAACTTTTCACTGAAAAAATCGATGAAAACCGAAACCGATGAAAACCGAAGGCGATGAAAACCGAGATTCCATTGTATGTTTAGGATGGGAATGATAGCATTCTCTTGCTAGCTAGGATGAGTCTCTCATACTAACTTCCAAGAAGAAGCAAGATATTGTCGAAGGCTTTCACGGCCGGAATCACTGGGGTGCTGTGTGGTTTCCGGGCTGTATGGCCGTGTTCTAGCAGCATTCTCTCCTGACGTTTCGCCTGCCAGCCACAGATGCAGGCGAAACGTCAGGAGAGAATGCTGCAGAACACAGCCATACAGCCTGGAAACCACACAGCACCCAAGAAGCAAGATGTTAGACCTGAGAGTATCAGCCTTCCCCCCTGCTGGGTCTTCCTCTCAGGTCTTCTGCACATTAGACATTGCTACCTCAAACAATTTGAAGGATAGGATTCTGCAGAGCTTTAACAAGGCAAAGAGAATGAAGGGGAGCTTTCGTTCTGAACGAGGATAATTTTGACAGTTTCCAAAATCCCAAAGCCTCTTGGCCTTCCCTTGGATATAGCGCTCAGACTTCCCAATGGCCTTGCAAAATAAATTTCATATTAACAAGCCCAGAATCAATCCTAAATAACCATTAAAGTAATACGATTTCAAGCTTTAGGCAGTGGGATTTGGTACTCTCTTGGCAGCCCACAAAACTCGGGGGACTCTTGAAGCAGCAGGGCTTGAAGAGGAGAGGAAATGATTTCTTTCCCCACATGTGTCTCCTCTTTTGGTAAGTAAAGAGAACGCTGAAAAATGAAACACTCAAAACTCCCATTGCTTGGAGGGGGGGGGGGAGAATTAAAATTGCAGTTTTTGTTGCAGGGACGCCCTCTTCACTTCCCTTCACAACCATCCAAGACAAGGTCACTAGTAAAAGGAAGAAAAAGAGTTTGGATTTATATCCCCCCTTTCTCTCCTGTAGAAGACTCAAAGGGGCTTACAATCTCCTTGCCCTTCCCCCCTCACAACAAACACCCTGTGAGGTAGGTGGGGCTGAGAGAGCTCCGAGAAGCTGTGACTAGCCCAAGGTCACCCAGCTGGTGTGTGTGGGAGTGTACGGGCTAATCTGAATTCCCCAGATAAGCCTCCACAGCTCAGGCGGCAGAGCTGGGAATCAAACCCGGTTCCTCCGGATTAGATACACGAGCTCTTAACCTCCTACGCCACTGCTGCTCCTATGTGGGATCCGCCCACATAGGAGCAGCAGTGGGATGCATAGGAGCTATGTGGGAGCTATGTGGGATCCCCCCACAGCCCAAATGATCATGAAGTTAGGGTTGCCAGCCTTCAAGTAGGCCCTGGATAGGGTTGCCAACTTCCAGGTGGGCGCTGGAGATCTCCCACTATTACAACAGATCTCCAAGCAACCAGATCAGTTCACCTGGAGAACATGGCCACTTTGGAAGGTGGGGTCTATAGCCCTTTCCGCACAGCACAAATAAAACATTTTGCAGACAATTTAAAAAGAACTGCTTTGGCTTTTTTTTTGTCCGCATAGCATTTTCACTAAAACCGGGGTTCAGCTGAAATAAAACGTCTTGGGGAAAAAACTGTGCAGAGTTTCTTCCCAAAGCACTTCTTTTAACATCCTCGGGATGTTCTGTTTGTGCTGTCCAGAAAAGATTGATGATTCTACATGTCCTTCTCCTCCCCAAACTCTGCTTTCTCAGGCCCAAACCCTCCTTTATCCCTAAATCTCCCAAGTATTTCCCAACCCAGAGTGGGAAATGCTAGGTATGGAGATCTCCCAGAAATACATCTGATCTCTAATGGACATAGATGAGTCTTCCTGGAGAATATGGGATACTTTAGAGGCTGGACGCTATGGCCTTATACCCTACTGAGGACCATCCCTTCTCTAACTTCTGCCCTCTCCAAACTCTACCCCCAAATCAGTGGTGGGATCCAAAAATTTCAATAACAGGTTCCGATGGTGGTAGGATTCAAACAGTGGCGCCGCCGCACACACGCACCTCCAGTCCCTATTGGGCAGGGAGGTTGCTTTAGTAACCCCTTCTCGGCACTCAGAAAAAATTAGCAACCACTTCTAGAGAAGTGGTGAGAACTGGTTGGATCCTACCTCTGCCCCAAATGTCCAGTAATTCCCAAGCCAGGATTTAGCAGCCCTACGATGAGGAGGATTCAAAACAACCTATTGGTTACATGACCAAAAAACGCCACAGGAGAAATGTTGTCACAAGAGGGAAATAGGAACTCTACTTAATTCTTTAGCACAGCAATAAACTAATTCTTCAATTTCTTGAAGGCCTCACACTTTCTATATATTCAGGGCTTCCACAACTTCGTGTTATTTGCCTATACCTTTGAAAATTCTTCCGCAGCAAGGGCAGATTGCAAGGAGCTGGTGGGTCATCTGCAGGTTTACTCACCCTTTTAATCACCTACCTTCTTCTCCTGCTGATTTGAGGAAATGTTGGCCCATAGTGAACCTGGGAAAGGAGGACACATTTAAGGTTTAGCTTAGAAGGGGCAGGGGCAGTGAACGCAGCTGAGCATCTGAGGGAGAATATGTTTGCTATAGTTAGGGCTACCAAGTCTCTCCCCCGTCCTGTTTCCTGGTGTCATTCTGAGGGGCAGCAGGAGATAAATAAAATTTAAAAATGGCCATCAGGAAATGGTGTGACATGATTTCTTGGGGAAACCTGGAAGTGATGTTAGTTCTCTCTAGGAATTGCTGAAAATTCTATGGTTTTACCATAGAGTTTCTGGCAATTCCTAGAGAGGTGTGACATGGCTTCCAGGTTTTCCCAGAAGTCATGTCTTATCATTGCTGATGACTGCCCCCCACCCCAACCACCATATTCTCCCTGGAAGAACCCAGCAACTTCGTGGACCTGTGGAGACTCACAGCAACATCATTGCAACCAACGACTTGCTATTTAATTGAACTTAGGGAGACTCTGTGTTTAACCTTGCTTTAAACATACGTATTGGGGGATGAGTGAGCAAATCCAGCACCACTGTTCTCCAAATATATTTAAATCGTGTACTACCCCTCCCTCCAAGATACAAAAACATTGTATTTCTCCCTAATGGAAACCATTTCCTGTTGGCGTCCCTCATGAAAATTGCAAGCTCAGCAAATTACAAGCTCAATAACACCGCCCCACCCTGAACATTCTAAAGCCAGGGTACTTGAAGGGGAATTTGATTCTATACGAGCTTTCCACTCCAACTAGGATCTTCTCTGGATGCCCTTTTGTGGAAAAGTGTACTTCAGAAGTAAGATGTCTGGTGTATCAGAGACAAGGCCCTTTTCCATGATGGCATCTTCTCTGCGGAAACCTCTGCCCACCAGTGTTGCATCTTTGCCATTTCACTCACCAGTATAAAACATTTTTTTTGTTTCAGAATTTGTTTCAGAAACTTTCCCTTGTGAGGGAGAATATATCAATATATTTAAAATACATTTAAGCACAAAGGTGAACTCGTAACCTGCTCTTGCCTTCAGTGAATGAGCTATAAAATAGGTCTGCCAAGAAAATGTCAGGAAAAAACAAACAATCTCACAGCGGTCCCTGTGGGATAGTTGTAAAAACTTATAAGAAGAGATTAATATTGTGAGAATTATGTTCTGTATGTGGTTTTCAGACCCTTAGGGAAATGGCTGATGCTGAAAATATAACATACCCCAGAAAGCTGAAAGAGACTGGGTAACAAGAATTTGGGTTGTAGCCAACGTCCTCTCTCCAATATATTCTGAGGTGTTTTGGCCAGGAGCTACCAGGTTGCAGTCCGGACAGCCCATGGTATATCTTGAAATTCACAGCTAACATGGGTTGCATCCATTTCTCACTAGCTTTTCAAGTTGCACTCCATTCATATTTGCTGTGTATCATATCTGCTAACTATTTATTATTTTATTTACAAAAATTTATATCCCATCTGTCTGGGCCACCAAGATGGCAAACCATTTAAAGCATACATGATAAACAGTGAGGTAAACCAGGAGACTAAAGGATCACAGCCCTCTCAATTCCCAGCTCATTTGTAAAGTTATTAATTATGCTCCTGGAGAAGTCTTCATTCTTCTGGCACCTACACACCATTGCTCAGGAACTCAAAGGTCAATTCCGCACTTGAGTTATCGACCTAAGTTTGAGCTGCGTTCAACCTAAGCGCTCCGCACAACCACTGGGATCGACATGGTTTTGTACCAGCTTCTCCCCGTGTAACGGTCAAATTTCCGACTCCAGTTGGGAACTACTACTTTTTCAGGGAACCACACTCGAACTCAGCTCGGTTCAAGTAAAGTGCAGAATCTCTGGTACCAGGAGTTCCCCATTCAGCCAATCACAGCTGAGTGTTTCGGGCATGTGTACAGCTGGCCAATAAAAAAAGTCACCTTCGTCCCTCCATTCCTGTGGCAGTTTTTAAATAACGTGTGTGGGGATAGACGGAACATAGCCATAGAACAGTAGCCAATCGGAACGGAGCGGCAAAGAGGCACAGGATGACTCCGCCCTCTGAGGTGGGATCAAGCTGGTTACAGTGGGGAACAACAATGGCTTCGACCTAGGTCAGTACCCTTCTCAGGGAACTGGGTCGAACCTATTTTACTCATGTGCGGAATCACCCAAAGTGTTCACCAATGGTGGGGAGTCTAGCTCTCAGGGTATTCTGATAGAGAGGTTCCCCTTCTTTCTGTAAACATCCAAACAATGCACATTTTTAACTCCATAAATGAATCGTTATCCATGGCCGGCTGATAAGCAACAGCCTTACCATCATGTTCGAAGATCCAGAATCGACTGTAAGAATGTTTTTGAAATTCTTATCTTCTGGATTTTCAATTACTGAAGTAGAATTGGCACATGAGCAGTTGTTCCATTTTTCAGCTTCCAAATTATATCCAGAACATCCCAGATGCACTGTCAGTCAGTTAAAAAAGAAAAGAAGAAGAGTAGTAGTAGTTTGGATTGATACTCCACCTTTCTCTCCTGTTAGGAGACTTAAGGTGGTTTACAAGCTCCTTTCCCTTCCTCTCCCCACAACAGGCACCTTGTGAGGCAGGTGGGACTGCGAGAGTTTGGAGAGAACTGTGATTAGCCCAAGGTCACCCAGAAGGAATGTAGGAGAGTGGAAACATATCTGGTTCACCAGAAAAGCCTCTGCCGCACAGGTGGAGGAGTGGGGAATCAAACCTGGTTCTCCAGATTAGAATCCACCTGCTCTTAACCACTGCACCACGCTGGAGAGAGGGAGTGCCATTTAAAACCTAGCAATTGAACTACAATCTACAACAAATCGCAAGTTTTTGAAATTAACAATTCTCCTAGTTAAGGTTGGAAACAAGAGAACTGGAGCACAGTATTGGGAAGAAATTGGCCATGCTGGCAGGGGCTGATGGGAATTGTAGTCCATAACATCTGGAGTGCCAAAGGTTCGCCACCACGGCAATAGAGCATAGAGCAATAGAGCATCCAACCCTGGGTAGAATGAAAACACACATGGACCCCCCGCCCCCCTCCGTTCTCAAACTGTATTGGGAGAAATTACAAGAGATGCACCCGTTTTTGCAACAAAAGAAACTATTTATTTGGAATATGCATTACCAGTACAAATCAGGAGACTGTAAAACCTACACCTTGTTAGTATTATTATAGAACAGAAAAGTTTCAGTGGGAATCAAAAAGACACAGGCCATTGTCTTCAAAGGAGCAGAAAAGCTTAACGTAAGTCAGAGTGAAGCCTTCCTAGGATTTATATTGGGAAGCTATTGGAAGTAAAAGAAAGACAGACAAAGCAATGCAGGACAAAGCGGGATGTCTTTACAAGAAACGAAAGGGCTCGCAATAAGAACAAACAAATGCATGTTGTAATACATCTTTGATAATAACTGTAATAATATTTTAAGAAGCTTCGGGGGGACAAAGGGGCCGATGCAAAGAGTGATGTGAAAACTTTACGGGACGTTTTTGCACGCCGAGGCCATTGACCCGTGCCTCACGCTGTCGTGCCAAAGTGAGCTCCGTTTTGCAAATCCTTTCAGAGGCCTACCTTAGAGAAGGATTCAAGCACACTGCTTTCTTCCTTAACCGAGGAAAATAATGTGTGACCCTGCTTGTAGTTTGGTTATTTAAATGCTCCACCGCTGGCCCCAGGAGCCCGCCGCAGAAGAAATTAGAGGATTCAAGAGAGACCACATTTAATCAAGTGTGGTTGAAGCCAAAATTGGATGTGACTTTCTCCTTCTGATGTGGGGTCTACGGCCAAGACTCGTTCCAGGTTGCAATTTCTCCCCGATAGGCTATATCCGAAAAGGCCCCTCAGGTACTGATTGGCTACAGGAAACCTTTAATTTACAGCTAAGAGAGTCTTAGGTTACCATAGGGACATGTTTCGCCCCACAAGTAAGCCCAGGTGTGCAGATTTCACGGACCAGCATTGTTAGGACTATTCTGCTCTGTGGCTTTGTCCGTTTAGTTAGAACATGCTTCCCAGCCCCTGTACAGCAGAGTGAGCCTGCAGGTCTAGCTGGGCTTGCTTTTAATTACAAAGCCAAAAACCACTTCCTAATAGTGTGGGATAGACAGCCTTGCCAAGTTAACCTCATTATATGCTAGAAGTCTGTGGGGAATTTGGGCTGATCTAATGCCTTGTGGCTTTTAACATCTTAGAATGATGCCAATTCTCCTCTCCCATGCAAACCTTTTCAAGGGGGGAAAAACCCCCACATTTAAGAGGAATGGAAAGGTATTTGAAATGCTTCAACTACATTTTTTTATTCCTGTTGCAATCGTTATTTCTCCAATTGGCTGTTGCTGCTGCTCGGGTGTCAATGGAGGCCTTTCTGGCATACTCCCGGCCAACAAGGGATCACAACACCGCAGCGTTAAAGGTTTGGTTCTTACAGTACGTTACCAAAGACAAGTTAACAGCTTCGCCCTCAGTCCGAGTAAGGAAAGACACAGAAAATAACTCCACTGTTGTGGCAACATGCTGGTGTTTTGTTGCACTGTGACAATTTCAGTGCAGTGTAACCAAACAGGGAGACCTGACTCTATCACCTCACAATTGGACACTTAACTGGTGAATATGGTTGCATTCATTGGACCCTGCGCAAAATGACCAGAAAAAAAAGGAGGGGACTCTTTTTAACGCACAAAAAACCCGCCCACACTGGCTCTACTTTTAGTGCTTTCTTTTTGTAATGGTTGCTAACCTGGATATACCGCAAATATCCATTTCATCAGTGATTCCTAAACAGTTGCGTGGGCAATATTGGTAAGCAAAATGAGTTGGCAGCACACGGAATTACTGGCTCACGCCAAGCAAACAGTTGGCTGTCTGGTGCTGACAGTCGAGTTGCTGTGGTTAATAGCTAAAGGGCAGCTAGCGAATCTCCTAATTCTTCGCAAGCTGCTCGCCTAGAACATCCTGCCGAGGGAACTCAGGGAAGGCACCCCCCCCCCCCCCCCCCCCCCCCCCCCCCCCCCCCCCCAACGCCCCCCCCGCCCGCGCCCCCCCCCCCCCCCCCCCCCCCCCCCCCCCCCCCCCCCCCTCCGCCCCCCCCCCCCCCCACCGCCGCCCCCCCCCCCCCCCCCCCGGCCCACCCCCGCCCCCCCCCCCCCACCCTCCCCTCCCCCCACCCTTCCACCCCTCCACCCCCCCCCCCCCCCCCCCCCCCCCCCCCCCACACCCCTCCCCCCCCCACACCCCCCCCCCCCCCCCCCCCCCCCCCCCCACCCCCCCCCCCCCCCCCCCCCCCCCCCCCCCCCCCCCCCCCCCCCCAACCACCACCCCACCCACCCCCCCCCCCCCCCACCCCCCCACCCCCCCATCCCCCCACCCCCCAACCCACCCACCAGCAGGGGATGATGGGAATTGTAGTCCATGAACACCTGAAGCGCCGGAGTTGGACACCTCTGCCTTACATGATCCCAGGATTTAGGCCTTTAAAGATTTTGTCAAGGTCCCAGTTTCAGATTCTTTGTTCACTTTGTAATGTTGGTTTTTAGCCTTCTGGTTAAGCATTCTGTTGGCGAGGGAAAAAATATTTTTAAACAACCAAATCACACAAGTACAGTTTTTTTAAAAAAGCCCTTCAACATTTTTTTTCCTTTTCTATTTTTCACATCACTTTGAACATACTGAAAAGGGTTGAGGGAGTGGGAAGGAAAGGAAGGGACTTTTTTTCTCAAGGCCGTAGTCTGACAATAAAAATATATTAAGGACCCAATCCACCAAGAACTTCTGCCAGACAAGCCGCATTAAAATGAACAGAACAGCTCCCGTTCAGTTTAGCGAAGCTTGGGTCGGCAAACATCTCAGCAAACTGGGCCCTTACATAAAATCCCCCCCCTTCAAAGAATGCAAAACATTTTAAAAAAACATACTTTCTGGCTCTCAAAGTTAGTAATCATAAATTGTTAGGTGCCCCTATTATGCTCACTATCCCAACCATTTGTTTAAAAGTTTTACAAAATGAATTACTGTCACTTTTTTTTAAACATTGTGTAACAGGAAATGAGTGTGCACAACTCTACACTTTTCTAGCATTCTTGAACTAATTCACAAATGCATGAAAATAAAAAAAAGGAAACCAAAGAAGGTTGAATGTGGGTAGTTTGGTGTTAAAAACTATACAGTATGAAGCGCCTTTTTGCCACAGAAAGGACTGGGTGGGGATAACCCATCCTTTGATGCGTGCTATGAGGGTAACTTTTTAATTTTTTTTTATTATAAACACTATTAAATTCAGACTGCTTTTTTGGTTTTTTTTCCCTTTATCTGAATATACAAGAACATTCATTATCAAATGTTCATTATCATCAATACTACAAAGAACAAGACACAAATTGCAAGAAACAATGGAAAATGTTAATAAAGCTGAAAGAATTGAATTTTTTAAACTTTTAATTATTTTTTAAATGTTTTTTCCGTTTCTGCGGTTTTTAATTTTTTTTTCGTTTTTGGTATCGAAGTCGGGGTTTTTTTTTCTGGGCAGGAAACAAAAAGTATGTGTGGAAAAGACAACTCGTAAAGTCATCAAAAATAACCAATGTTCGACATTGTCGTAATAAAAAAATAGGAAACCTGGACAAGAGAAGAACCATTCTCCACTGTATGTACCATGAAAGAGTTAGTACCGTACCAGGACAGACAAGAAAGGGAAAGGTATATTGTTACAGGCGGATAAATGCAGTTCTATCTCTTTTTTTAAAAAATAGTGCAGTTTTTACTGCCAGGCAGTTGACACTGTCCAATGTAAACCCTTGCTTGAAATAAAGTTAGCCTGATGAACTATACTGTGTGACCACACATTTAAATGGGGATCAAATAAGATTTGTTTCCAGTGGATTGTGCCTCATATTCATACATTATAGTTGAGGATACAATGGCTAGCCTGATAGAGGAAAGATCACACAAATAACGCCATTAACGGCAATTGCACTCATTATGCTTAATTACATTAAGGAAGTAAATGCGCGAGCTCAGGCAATCACACATCCCGAGAGGTATCGGTTACCTTATGTGAAAATACTATACTGTTCTGGACTCATTTCAGTTTTAACACAAATGCAGCCATGTGACTCAGAAGATATGGGCTAGAGGAGTGGTTTTCAACACACGGACTGGTGGGTTGGCTGCAGAGGGGCGCTCTTCCCAGCTGGCTTGTAGGCCATTCCTAAGCCGCCATTTCTTTGCTCCTTTTTGGGAAGATCTACCATGGAAACAGCAAGGACGCCATACCTCTTCAATTATCTTTACACACATGCTGAGAAGGGCAGCAGGTCGGCCAAATGGCTCAGATTCATGCCTCGTTCCACACTGGTAAACTTCCCTCTCTTTCTTGTTCCCAGATGTTCTGATCTGCTGCCCAGGTGCCTTAGGCCTATAAGGCCCCCTCTTCCTCTCACATGACACAGATGTCCCATGGCTTCTCATTACCTGCTTGTAGCTCAGTAGTTCTCAGGTCTAGAATGGTAGAAGACCATCGGATTGCACTTATTCCATATGAGGCAATTTCAGTGTGTAGCTGGTCTCCAGTAGAATAGCTAGATTCAAGTCCAGTAGCACCTTAGAGATAACAAGATTTTTTGGGTTATGAACTGTTGAGTCGATACTTCCCAAGATTCTGCTGACTCTAAGGTGCTACTGGATTCGGATCTAACTTTCTATTCAAGGCTGCACCAGACGTTTATAATGAAACATTAAGGGCCCAGATGCTAATATAACGGTGAAAATTGTTTCACGTATCCCTAACGGTTACACAGCACTGATTAAGTCCCTTCTGATCGATGCGTTAGTGTTCGCGAAGAGCTCTCTGGATGTCACAAACAGTTCCCTTGACTGTGTCTCACTTATCAAGAACTGATTTAGGCTTAGGAGCCGAGGCACCGTTCTGTTTCCCACAGGTAAAGCAGCCAAACAGGAGGGCTGAGTTCTCTGAAAATAGATGCTGCATTTCTAGGCCGTGCTCTGTCAACCAGCCTAGGCTACTGACCCCCATCAAGTTATGAACTCATAATAACCACTAACAGGCGTTTGAATTCCCTCACTTCACATGTTGCATTGAAGGGCAGGAGGAATCCTCTTAAACCTTCCTGAATGAGAATAGGAGATGGAACCTAAAGACGATTAAGTGATAAATAATCCATATTGGGTGATTTTGCCCACACACGCAGAAAAGTCATTAGAGGCACAACATGACACCTAGTTTTTTAGGAGAACGTGGATCTTGAGTGTGATTATTGAGCAGCCTTACGTCTTTGAGCAGCTACTTGTACCTTAACTTAATAGACCGTAACATAGCCCACAATTGGGCTTGGTTTGCGTCCCTCCAGAAGTGGCACAGAACTCCTTGGACACATCTGCTTTAGTCTAAGTCTAGAGGTTTGGGTGGCTGAGGGAGAAAATCTAAATGGCTTCCCTTCACCTGTTAGTCAGCCTGAGGTAAAATCTGCTGTGAATATGCCTTGTGCAGCCCTCGTGAACTCCCACGTTGCCCTTCTTAATAATGTGAAGAAACCGCTGACCCAGGCAGCCACCTCATCGTTTGTTTTTGGTAGTGGGGGGAGGGGCTGCCTCTGGAAACAAGCAATAATTTAATCCACTGTGCCATAGGTGTCAAACTCACGGCCCTCCAGATGTTATGGACTACAGTCCCCATCATCCCCTGGCAGCACACTGTAGTCCATAACATCTGGAGGGCCGTGAGTTTGACACCTATGCACTAGGCGAGCGTGTTTCAGTATTCATTTCCAATGGTCAAAAAAAAAATCTTTCCTTTAAATCTAAAGAGTGTATACAAGCCAAAACTATTCTCCTCAACTGTTTCTTATTAACACTTTGCGAGGGGTGGGGGTGGAGAGGGAATTGGAAGAAACCTGGCCAGTGTAGCTCTTCCCCAAAATGATAGGTCAAGACTTCAATTTTCTTTTTCAGGATAAAAAAAATTAGATTTCTTCAAAAAGGTGAGGATCTATATAGAAATTGGTCAGCAGTGTGCAAAACCAGACAAGCCCAATCCCTTATTACTTGAACCCCTGTGGTAAAATGCCTATGCGTTACTGCTCTTCGCTGTCCTTCATTTTTTTAGAAGCTAGACTCTGTTTTTTCCCTCCTTGCTGATGCAATAAACATTGGTAGGCAGAACTGTAATCAATGCTGCATCTTGCCCTCTCTGAAGATTCATGGTACAAGACCAGGACTAGATACCTTGTCCGGAATATGGCAACCTGAGATCTCTTCTTTCGTATTTTAAAAAACACTAAATTTCTCATGATCGGGCACAACCCCCTGGAAACGCATCAGCAATGCTATGGGGAGGTTTGCAAATCTGACTGTGAGGCAGTGGGCATCTCGATTCCTTGCGTCTTTCAATCCCTTGGTCCCTCATGAAGTTTCCCCCCCCCCCCCCCAAAAAAAATCTTGCCAGCTTTCCTTTTTATGGTTCAACCTCAAAAAAGTTTCCAAATGATTCCAAGCATTTCCCCAAACTCTTTAAAGACATGGATACCAGAAAAATAATAAATTATGCACAGGAAGCCCACTATCCAAATTTATGGAATTCATATTATTTTAGTCTAAGTACCAGATGCACACTTCCTAGGTGCAAAAGTACCCACAGGCCAAATTATGATACTAGTGCGCGGGATGACAACATAGAGCAGGTGGGGAACTGTGGCTTAGCAGCTGTGAGATGTGGCGGAAGATGGGACTAAGGGCTTGATGCAAGGCCAGGATGGCAAGGGGGTATATCTGCTAGTATTTTCCTGATCCTCTCGACAACTGGAGAAGAGGGACAGGCGTGTTGTGGACATACTTTACAGACCCAGGACTGCATTTATTCAGCCTGTAACAGAGTACATCTTGGAGGCATCTCACAAGAGTTCAAGATTTCTGAGGAACAGAAATGTTGTCCTTAAGAGGAGGAGGTGGACTTGTCGGCCAAGGAGAGGGCTTAGTTGACTCTTGCAAAGAGGTAGTGAGAACACCAGAGAAACAGGAGGAGGCGGGTGCCCGGTAGACTGCAGCAACGTAAAGACTGGCTCCTCAAGAGAAAAATCAAAATTCATGAAAATGAACGAAGACTTTTGAGAAGTGTTTGTTTTGTTTCGATGGTGGCGGTGAAAGGTGGCTTCTACCCAGAAAAGGAAGGGAAGAGAGTATAAAGAAGAGTCCAGATTGGCTGAAAAAAAGCATCCCAACAGAGAGAAGAGAAGGAGATTCTTGTGTTCGCCAACCGGTTCTGGATCCAGCCCGATGGCTTCAACAGCAGGAGAGAAAACCCCTCCCTTCTCAGCCCCCACCTCCGCCTGGCTGCGGTGTGGGGGGGAAGAAAGGAATGCTGAATTGCTGGGAGCTCAGTTGGAGGTATCGGAGTGAACGCTGCCAGGGCCTTCTGTGGGGGAAGTCACTGACGAAGGAGTCGTAGCATCTTGCCAACCTCCATTAGCCTAGGAGGGAATGAAAGAGAAATGTGTCAGTCACATTCACAGCGAGGGGCTTGAGCCCCAAAGCTTTCCAGAAGGGGCTCTTCCTCATCCACTTGTTTGTGATGTCTGGGTTAGCAGAGTTACGCTAGAAGCACATTCAAATGTGGGAATCAGGAAGCACCTTCGGAAGCTAATTTTAATACAACATAAACTCTTGTCCATTTCCCAGAAAGAGACTTAATGCCTTAAACTTGGAAAGTTGGATACAAATAAAGAAATGATCAGGGAACATGCAGAGACAGAAAAGGAGAAGAAGAGGAGTATGGATTTCTCTCCTGAAGGAGACTCAAAGGGGCTTACAATCTCCTTTCCCTTCCCCTCCTCACATAACAAACTCCATGTGAGGTGGGTGGAGCCGAGAGAGCTCAAAGAACTGTGACTGGGCCAAGGTCACCCAGCTGGCGTGTGTTGGGGTGCACGACCTAATCTGGTTCTACAGATAAGCCTCCACAGCTCAAGTGGCAGAGTGGGGAATCAAACCCAGTTCTCCAGATTAGAGTGCACCTGCTCTTAACTACTACACCACAATGGCTCAGATCCAGAGCAGTATTTCTGCCTCTAAATGCAATTTCCATCTTTTATCTCCTATGGCAATCCAAAATTCCCCCCAGGGCCCCATGAATAGGATTGGTGGGGGATTTGGGGCTGGTGATCAAGTCATACTTCGTAAATGAAAGTCCTTGTTCTGGATTCAAGCCTCTGTACCTAGAATTTGAACACTTATGAAAAAAATATATGCAAAGGATGACCAAATGGACCGTATCAGAAATGCAAAATCATGCACTTCTCAGAGCTAGAATTGCTGGTGGGAGATTTATAGTTGGAGGGGGTGGTCTTCGCTGGAATCATTATGTTGCTGGGGAAGCGCTGACATCATGTCAAGAACGAATCATACGTTTTAACCACAGAGGTTTGAGCAAACACAAGAGTGTTGTACAATGCAATGACATCACTTCTGGTCATGCAGGAAGTGATGTCATGACCTCAGTATGACACCTATCCCTCAATTTCTCCCAGCATTTTACCTCTACCACTAGCTAAACAGCAGAGGGCAGAGCTGGTGGGGAGAAGGAGATCTCCCACTGCAGCAGAGAAATAGCCTTCCTACTTAGTACCTAAACATCAAGATATAATTTGCCCCTTTTTGATTATACAGCAAAAACTGTGACATAGAACAAAAATTACAAATACATCTCTGGGTGTCCTCTGAAAGTGCAATTCTAGCATAGAAACCTGATGATTCTGCTTCTTCACACACACATAATCTCTCTCTCCACTTACAAGTTTTTTTTGGGGGGAGGGGGATAAAGGACACGAAAGATTCTTTCAGGTCGTTTCCCCCTGGCAAAATTATACCTGTGTCCCACCATTTTTTTAAAAACCTGGTTCTATTTTATCCTGGGTTCTCCCTCCGAACAGCTGCCCATTTCTTTCTAGGAGCTGAATCAGGACTGGGAGGTAATATTCTGGTTTGTTCCGTACGAGTCTGGATCTTTTGTATTTACACCACAAGTATATCCCTGCATGCGCAAGGTCTGGCGTTCTGGTTGGCTGTTGTTTTGAGCCAGGAAAAATAAACCGGTTCTGCTCCCATGGCGTTTGCATGGCAATGGAGTCACCCCGAGGTATTTGAAAAGAATCACCAATTTGGCGATTTTGAAAACCCTGGGGTAAGGGAAATATCACGGGGCAGGCCCACTTTAGCACTGGGAACTGTGTGGAAAGCTCTCACAAACTGGGGTATTTATTACTTCTGAAGGGTAGTGAGAGAAGTCATGTCTACAATTAGGTAACTACCTATTAGAGAGAAAGTATAGGAATATTAATTTACTTATTTGACTGCATGTAAAGACTCAGGCAATATGATAATTGGGAGAATGTTGAATATGTAAATGACATGAAATGCCTGTTATATTTTCTTTCTCTCTTTTTAATTTTGTATTTCTGTTTCATAACCAATAAAGATATTTCTTTAAAAAACAAAACAAAAAAACAAACCGGGATATTTCACTTGCCCATCCCGGGATGTTTGGACCGTGCGGAAACGACCTCAGTCACAAACCAGGAAGGCTCCCCCTTTGACAGACTTTATGCCTACAAAAGTCATTGGACTAGCCAGCAGAAAGACAGCATTGTAACTGAGAACACTCCAGAATCCCTTGCCACGGGGGTGGATGCTTAGTGGGTCCACACAAATGTAACACAAATCAGGATGGGGTTTTTTTTTAGTCACTCAATGGCACTTGTTCAGTAAAGCCTTGCAGATATGACCCACCACTGAAGGAAAATCCATGCTAACAACTGCAGTATGTATTGTCAGCAAGTAAAGACGTGAAGGCAGGGAACAAGGGAGGTAGAACAGAAAAATTAGGGTTTTTATTTCTTTGCTGGGGACTTTGTCTCAAACTTCAATAGAAGAATTGGAAAATACAGCGCAGCACTTAAAAAACGACGACGACTCCTGTGAAAATACACAGACCAGAAAACCCACCACGACCAGTCCTGTGAAAACATTTTCTGTTTTAGAATAAGTAAAATGTTCTTGAAGGGGAGGTTTTTTCCAAACTCTAAAAAGTCTAGCATGAAAAAATCTTAACATTTTTCCAAAGGAAAAACTGGGAGAATGCTAAAAAAAATCCCCTCCTATAAAGTATTTCCTGTCACTGAGTGAAAAAATCTTTGTCTTACAAAGCATTTCACTTATTCCAAACTGGCAGCATGAAAAAGCTGAGGTCTTGTCAATTTTTCCAATGGAAAAACTGGGAAATTTAAGGGAGGATGGAAAATGTTGTATATGTTTACACCAAAAAGCGGGAATGTAAACCCAACCCCAAAATTTAATTAGCTATCACAAAGGCTCCCCGGCAGTGTGGGGAGACTTGAAAAGCGAATGAGCCTCCCCACTACCAAGAAGCCCCCATTGGGCTTAATATACCACGTTTTAGGTGGGCCTAAGTCTAAAACTGCAGTCGCTGGCATAACCGGGGAATGGCTTGGAGCAGTGTTTTCCAACCTTTTCGACGTCACAGTACCCTTGACCTCACTCTTCATATCTCACGGTACCCCTGTCATCCTCCCCCCACCTTCCCCTCCCAGTTTCCCTGCTTGCCACCCCCCACCTTCCACTCCCACGGTGAAGGGAAGAATGGGGATGGGGGCGGGTGGGAAGTGTCTGGTAACCTTGTGGCAGGCCCTGCCCCCTGGGCCAGCTCCATATCCTTGCTGGTGCCGGTGGGAGACACCGCAAAAGTGAAGGGGGCCTGTAGCATTGCCACGTTACCCCTGGGACATGCTCACGGCACCCCAGGGTACCACGGAACCCTGGTTGGGAATCGCTGGCTTGGAGGAACCCCTCCACCAGGACAAATACCCCCTCTCACAGGTGGATTCAGTCCCCCTGCTTTGGATAGAACTGTTTATTTTGTTCAAATGAAAATAATTTTGGAAACAATTAACACGCCATCATTTGACTGACGATATCACACTATTAAGACTACAGCATTTTCAGTGTTATAAAGCAGAGTTCAATATCCAAATGTGCTGGTAGTTCTACCTATTCAGACTCTATTTAGAGTTTCTGTCCTAATATACTTTCTTTTGTTTACTATGGATTTTTAAAAACTCCAGCCTTCATTTTTTCTGCCTCTCAGATGGCAAAAATGAAATATGAGTGTGCTATGGCACGAGCGGGAAATCAAAACTGAATTTCCCAGGTCCTAGTCCAACTCTTAACCATCATACATGCTGGCTCTTGTGGTGTAATGGTTAAGAGCAGGTGCATTCTAATCTGGAGAACCAGGTTTGATTCCCTGCTCTGCTACTTAGCTGTGGAAGCTTATCTGGTGAACTAGATTAGCTTGTGCACTCCAACACATGCCACCTTTCAGCCCCACCTACCTCACTGGGTATTTGTTGTGGGGGGAGGGGGGAGGGAAAGGAGATTATAAGCCCCTTTGAGTCTGCTTACAGAAGAGAAAGGGGGCAGAGGTGGGATCCAACCAGTTCTCACCACTTCTCTAGAAGTGGTTACTAATTTTTTCTGAGTGCCGAGAAGGGGTTACTAAAGCAATCTCCCTGCCCAATAGGGACTGGAGGTGCGTGTGTGCGACGGCACCACTGTTTGAATCCCACCACCATCGGAACCTGTTATTAAAATTTTTGGATCCCACCACTGGAAGGGGGGTATAAATGCAAACTCTTCTTCAATTGCATACATGTATTGGACACATTTCAATTTCCCCCCAAATTTCTTTATCTACTCCCGCCAAACCCCCCCCCCCTCCTGTTGTGGCTTTAAAATTTCTGGAAATTTCACATGTCTAGTCGCACGATCAACTCAGTCTGTATTTGATGAAGCTACAACTCTGTGTGGGTTGGAAAAAATTCCATGTCATCTTCAAGAGTCATTAGTGGGATTTAATTTAGCTGTTGTTTGCACCCTGCCTTTCATTATGAAACTCAAAGAGGCGGAGTTCCCAGGAAATCTCCCACTGACCAGACTTCCTTAGCTTCAGCATGGTTGCTGTATCATATGCCTTTGGAAACATGCCCTAGGCCAGTGATGGAGAACCTTTTCGAGACCGAGTGCCCAAATTGCAACCCAAAACCCACTTATTTATCGCAAAGTGCCAACACGGTAATTTAACCTGAATACTGAATTTTTCTAAACTAAAACCTCAGTATTCAGGTTAAATTGCTGTGTTGGCACTTTGCGATAAATAAGTGGATTTTGGGTGGGCTCTGAGGTGTGTGTTACTCAGGAGTAGGCTTGGTGGTAGTCGGCGGCTTTGCTTTGAAGCAACCGTGCAACTCTTCCAATGGGTGAATCACGACCCTAGGAGCGTTTTCTCAGAAGCAAGCCCCATTGCCAGCAACTGAGCTTACTCCCAGGTAAAGGATCGCGCTTTAGTTCTTCGCATGAAAATCAGTGGGATTTAACAGAGCTTAACAGGGTTACCTACACTGCTTCCTCAAAACTGGGTCTTAGGTTTAATGCTAATAATCGAGCCCAGCAGCCCAGGCCAGCCTAGATGTGTATGGGGGGCACTCTGTTTACGCGTGCCCATAGAGAGGGCTCTGAGTGCCACCTCTGGCACCCGTGCCACAGGTTTGCCAGCACTGCCCTAGTCCTAGGCCTATGGCTTAAAATAACATACCAGCATCAAAAATGGCTCCAGAAAGCTAACAAATTCAAGACACATTAATATTATAAAAAATGAACTGGGGCTAAAAGTAGAACGGATACATTTATGTCAGCTGACTGCTATCAGCTTCAGTTATTTGATACTGAAACATAAACTTCTGCTTGTTTTTAAAAAGAAACCTGCAAAGAAAAGCCAGCCCTGGGGTATTTTTCATCACATTTAAGCACAAAGGTAAAAGTGCACTGAATAGAAGGTAAAAATTCTAAGTCCTGGCCTGGGTGTCAAATTTCCCAAGTATGGGCTTGTAACGTCAATTAATAACTTAGTTGGCTAACTGAAAAAAATTAGTTGGTTGGGGTGCCAATCCACAACCAAGGCCTGTGTATGCGTGAGTGACCAATATTTCTGCTTTCCAACGGCCAAACTATCTATGATCCTGGAAGTCCATGTTTGCATCCTCACATGTATAACTGAACTGCAAAAATGTAGCTGTGCAAGACCAGTACGAACTGGGGCAACAGCTTTTCAACCTGACCTTTTCCCCTATCAGAAGAACTGATCCACCTTCCTCCCTTGGGGCCGCTTTGAGCCTTAGTTGGAAAAGATGGCAGACGATGTATCCCAGCATGGGAAGTAGGGAGCATTTCTGATCCAAAACATGAAGAAGAAGAAGAAGAAGAAGAAGAAGAAGAAGAAGAAGAAGAAGAAGAAGAAGAAGAAGAAGAAGAAGAAGAAGAAGAAGAAGAAGAAGAAGAAGAAGAAGAAGGAGGAGGAGGAAAAGGAGAAGAAGAGGAAGAGGAGGAGCAGGAGTTTGGATGTATATCCTCACTTTCTCTCCTGCAAGGAGACTCAAAGAGGCTTACAATCTCTTTTCCCTCCTCCCTCCCAGCAACAAACACCCTGTGAGGTGGGTGGGGCTGAGAGAACTCCAAAAATGTGATTAGCATGTGTTGCTCCATGTGATTAGCATGTGTTGGAGTGCACAAGCTAATCTGGTTCACCAGATAAGCCTCCACAGCTCAAGTGGCAGAGCAGGGAATCAAGACCGGTTCTCCAGATTAGAGCGCACCTGCTCTTAACCACTACACCATGCTGGCTCTGGAATGGAAGAGCTAACGCCCTCCCACCCCTGCTCCAAGGCCTAGATCCGAACACCCTTGCTATTTGGCCCTGAATGTCCCCCGTACACAAAAAGAATTACTCAAAGATCAAGTATTCCCACACTAAATTTTAAACCGCCCATGCATATAGCCCAGACAAGTAGGGCTGATAATATGGTTTGCAAGCCACCTCTGCAACGTGAGCCCCCGGGCACTCATACGTCGCTCCACGCACACACTCCTTGTTTCACCGCCTCTCCAGAAGATGTTCTCTCCGAGCTCTCCTGCTCTTCCACGTTCCTGACCACAGCAAGAGGCAGCAATTACCGCAGATTATCAGTCCCAACAATGACAAGCCGCGTAAAGAGAGACACTGAGCCACCTCCGCCGCCCGGAGACTGGCATATTCAAGTACACTCAGGACATTAATAGCAATTTACGTGCCATCACTGAGAGAAAGCCACAATGGCCCTGTTGGCAGCCTCTTATTTTGAAGCCTGTTATTTGTGGGACTTACAAGCTATAATCACAACAGAAACTTTCAAAACCCTTATCTTCCGTGACACACCAAATCTATTTCAGAACTGTAATTGCGATGTCACCAGAGAGTTTGCTGCTTAATGCACTCAAATGACATTTAGTGTCTGCAGGGTCATTACAGGGAACGGGAAATGGGGAGGGTGTGGAATTGGGGGGGTGGGTGGGAGGGAGGGAGGGAGGGGGCTTCTTCAGAACAGCTTCTATTGTGCACTCAACTTATTTTTAGAAGGGGCTTTATTGCAGATACCCTATTAAATGAGAAAGAAGAGGGGGGGATGAGAGATTCTTTTATACAACACGGACATCTTTACCCCCTGCTGCTGCTTCCAAAGATACTTAGGGAATCTAGGAAGCCTTCGCTTTATTCATGCTTGGTAATCTCCATTTATTTTGAAAGCCAGTACGGTAATCCTATATGAACTGCCTTACAATGAATGATACCCCGGATCCACTAAGTGCAGTACTCTCTACTTGGTCTCAAGCATAGGTTTTTCACGTCACCTATTGCCTGCCACTATTACCTGGACTGAATCTGGGGCCTTTTCCCACCAAGCACAGGCTCTTCCACTAAGCCATGGGTCAGTAGACGGGGCAGATGCTAATCCAGTGGTTCTCAACCTGTGGGTCACGACCCCTTTGGGAGTTGCCTAAGACTCTCTGCATCAGTGTTCTCCATCTGTAAAATGGATAAATGTTAGGGTTGGGGGTCACTTACGGCGAGGGGCTTATGTTAAGAATTAGGAAGGTTGAGAACCACTGCCTAAACTCTCTGCATCAGTGTTCTCCATCTGTAAAAATGGATCAATGTTAGGAGTTGGAGGTGCGGAGACATGAGAACTATATTAAAAGTGCTTAGCAGTAGGAAGGGTTAGGGGAACCACTGCACAAAGACTCTGCATCAGTGTTCTCCATCTGTAGAAATCGGATAAATGTTGGGGTTGGAACCAGAACATGAGGGAACTATATTGAGGGTGTAGGAGGTTGAGGCCTGAACTCTCTGCATCCAGGTGTTCTCCATCTAGTAAAATGGATAAATGAAATGTTAGGGTTAGGGAGTCCACCCACAACACGCATGAGGGAACCTGTATTAAAAGGGTCGCGGCATTAGGAAGGTTGAGAACCACTGCCTAAGACTCTCTGCATCAGTGTTCTCCATCTGTAAAATGGATAAATGTTAGGGTTGGGGGTCCACCCACAACATGAGGAACTATATTAAAAGGAGTTTGCAGCATTAGGAAGGTTGAGAACCACTGCCCTAAGACTCTCTCTGCATCCAGGTGTTCTCCGTCTGTAAAGATGGATAAATGTTAGAGGTTAGGGGAGTCCACCCAAGACAACACTTGAGGAACTACCATTAAGAAGGGGTAGCATTAGGAAGGTTGAGAACCACTGCCCTGAGACTCTCTGCATCAGTGTTCTCCATCTGTAAAATATGGATAAAATGTGTTAAAGGTTGGGGGGTCACCACAACATGAGGAACTGTATTAAGGGGTCGCGGCATTAGGAAGGTTGAGAACCACTGCCTAAGACTCTCTGCATCAGTGTTCTCCATCTGTAAAATGGATAAATGTTAAGGTTGGGGGTCACCACAACATGAGGAACTGTATTAAAGGATCGCGGCACTAGGAAGGTTGAGAACCACTGTGCTAGTCTCAAGTGACTGGATGCGCCATTGAAGATGCCCCGTACTAGGAGATAAATCCTTAAAATAAGGTTTATCTTCAATACACAGAGGAACAATAGCCTTCCACATTGCTTCAAATGAATATCGTGAAACGTGGACACCAGAGCAGAGCTGATCCAAAGAACCCTGTCAATCTAGGATTCAACTAAAAAACAAAAACAGAACTATAAGTGTAGCAAAGAACCGATATATCAAGGGACAAACCACCAAACCACTATACAGTGGCTTCTTAAGTAGAGATATAACATGTGTGTGCTAACTCACGTATATTGAATATTAATGAAAAGCATCCATATAAACATCTGTAGTGCTGCTAAGCATTGGTGTGGCTTCTTCTGTTGCCCCCACCACCTTTCAGTGCTCAGTTTAGTGTATTAAATCATAAAGTGCATGTGTATATTCGACATACAATACAATTACAATATTATAAACCACATACTCTAATATTGAGAACCGTAGCCTTCCACTACAACCGTAGCAATAAAATATCCGTTCAATTACGTCGTGCCATCCATTCTTTGTAGATTTGGTTTACGGAGTTGCTTGAATTTTGGAATCTTCAGAGACCGAACCAGGAGACTATTGTATCGGCATAGGAAAGTGAAACCAAATCTACAAAGAACTGATGACACGACGTAACTGAACGGATACTTTATTGCTATGGTTGTAGCGGAAGGCTACGGTTCTCAATATTAGAGTATGTGGTTTATAATATTGCAATTGTATTGTATGTCGAATATACACATGCTACTACGAGCTTATGACCTGTTAATGCACTAAACTGAAGCTTACTAGAAAGAGGAGGTGAAGTTCCTACAGGCGTTTATTTCATTGTTATATCGTTACGTTGCACCAGTTGAAATTGTGAATCTTTTGTTGCCCCACAGCTGTGAGACACATCTCATTGTTTTAGTTATCTTAATAAAATAAGCTGTTATGAAGATAACGTTCCTACATAGCTGAGGACAATACAGTATACCTTAATTTTACTGATGAAGTGGAATTTACCATCCACAAAACAAGAAATCACTGGGGATATACCTCTCTATATGTGTGAACCTGGAACTTTATGGCCGTTTCTGCACGGCGGCAGAAATGGCTCCCCACCCATGGCTCATAATTCATGCCGGTGGACGCCCAAGACCGTTTGCACGACCCGCCTGCGGGTCGTCCCATTCACCTACCTCTCCTCCCTGTGCAGCTCTGTAAGGCTGGAAGGACACGCCCGCACTGCCCTCCGACCTCTGGGGGTCAAAAGGCAGCGTGGGCGTGTCCCTCCAGTCATCCAGAGCTGCGCCAGAAGGCGAAATGAGCTGAAACAGGAGGGGGGCCAAGGAAAGTAAAATGCGGCACCTCAGCACGAGGTGCTTTTGTACCACGCTGGTGCAAAAACGCTGCTTTTGAAAAGCCCACCTTCATGCTGCTTGGGGGGGGGGGGGCGAGCACCAGCTGTGCAAACAGCGCCCCAGGGACGGTGTTTTTACTGTCCCTAGGGTGGTGTTTTCCGCCCATGCAGAAACAGCCTGAGAATGTATGAACCTGTTACTACGTTTTTGTGAACCTGACTTGGAAAGTGAAGTTTGGTGTTGTTTCTTGGGGTCCTGCTTGTTGGTCTAATTTATGGATTCATAATATGTACCGTATGTATAACAAATAATACGTATGTATAACACATGGACTTCTAGGATTTGCACTAGAGATGTTTATATGGATGCTTTTTGTTAATATTAAAAAGACATGAATTAGCACACGTGTTACCATGTTTCCCCGAATATAAGACAGTGTCTTATATTAATTTTTGCTCCCCAAGATGCGCTACGTCTTATTTTCAGGGGATGTCTTATTTTTCTAGGGGATGTCTTATTGTTCTGCTCGGCGGGCATGCTTCCAAACAAAAACTTTGCTACATCTTACTTTTGGGGGATGCTTTATATTTAGCACTTCAGCAAAACCTCTACTACGTCTTATTTTCAGGGGATGTCTTATTTTCGGGGAAACAGGGTATATCTTTGCTTACACCCACTGTATAGTAATCTAGGACTGAATACTGTTTTTATGGTAACTAAAGGTTGAGAGGTGTTGTGGTCAGAGATCGGACCTGATGGGTGATAGAAGCACATGGGGAAATGAAAACGTTCCGGTGAGCAACCTCATTCCAGAGGCTACTACTAGTCATAAGAGCTGGAACATAATCTCTCGAATTATGAAGTCGACAAGAGATTAAAAAAGCACGCAATCCTTGTGTGAGGTAAACTGAATGGGGAAAAGCAGGTTCTTTGCATCAGCAATTGTTGTGTCAGAAAGCTTCTTCTCTGTTACAAACTCAGCACTGGCATCCTGACTAGAAAGGTCATGAACAAAGCTTATTTGGGATGTCTTTTTTGCGGGGGGGGGGGGGGTATTGTCTGTTACAGTGAAATTGATAGTGGGTTGAAGAGGGACAGAAAGAATGCTGAATGGAAGAGGGATGAGAGATCCATCACCACCCCTGAAAGGAAAGGATCCCAAGGTCATTGGAAGTCTGAATAGATTTGGAGGCTTGAGGTTGATTTATTGGTGATGGAAAGGCACCTCTGTAGGGTTTTCAGGGCAAGAGATGGTCACAAGTGCCTTGCTACTACATGCCTCTGCACAGCATTCCTGAACTTCCTTGATAGTCTCCTTTACAAACTGTAACCAATGTCAAACCTGCTTAGATTCCAAGATCTGATGGGATCAGGCTTGCCTGGGCCATCTGGGTCAGAGCAATGTTTTATTAGATCTTGAATATTACTTGGCAGATGGTCCTGGAGCTGACTCTGAGGCCCTTTCCGCACGGGCCAAATACAGAGCCCTGGAGCTGTTCACATGGGGGGCGCAGCTGCTTTGCAGCCGCGCTGCCCTCGCTCCTCCCCAGCGGCGCGAAGCCGCCATTTTCCCACCTCGCTCCCCGAGCGAGGTTTTTGGAAAACGGCAGCTTCCAGCCGCTGCCGTGCGAACGGCAGCGGCTGGAAGGCGCCATCCCTCCCCCCTTTGCCTGATTGACCTACCTTCTCTGCGACCGTCTGGCGCGACGCCGAGGCCTGGGGACATGCCCCCCCTGCCCTGCGACTCCGGAGCGGTCGCGCAGGGCAGGGTGTGTGTGTCCCCTGGCCTCGGTGACGTGCCGGACGGTCGCAGAGCAGGTAGGTCGATCGGACGACGGTGCTCTGTGGCGCCATCTTCCCTTTCGTTACCAGGACCGTTTGTGTGAATGGTCCCGGGGGGGGGGGTTGATTGGCATCATGTACGCCGACCCAACCCCCAGCGTGGCCGGCAGAAATGGCCTGATGCCCCTGAGGTTATGCATTCAGCACCAGGAGTTCTGGAAGCCAAGGTCCTCAAAACAGAAGATGAAGATGCAGATACCAGATTTTATAACTGCATTTATAACTGCCTTCTGCGTGAAGTGGTGTTCCAGCTGGCCTGTGTTGGAGTGCACAAGCTAATCTGGTTCACCAGCAGCAGCACCGAGCCTTTATTGGCATATAAAGATATAACTGCATTAGTTTCTGAAGCCAAAGGTGTGCAAATGAAGTAGCCAAGACTGAAGGTGGAATTTGGACAAGGTTTGCTATGGAAGCAAGCGGAGTAGCAGAATGGAACAACCTGTCAGACAAAAACACGTCAATATAAAATAAATAAAATGAGCTGTTATTTGTTGAGTCACACCATGGACCCATATAGCCTAGTGCTGTTCCTGTACTTCTGGACTTTTAAAAATAGGTAGTTTTAAAAACCTGGTCTGAGGACCAATCAAACAATGTTGGGAGGCCCCTAGCCAAGAACCCTCCTATGATGGAGGAAGTTATTTTTTTGAAAGGGCACTTCCTCCAAACAGAAAGACGGGCTCTTCTGAAGTACTTCCTGCTTCAATGTGGCAGAAAAAAGCCAAGCTTGGTCTGATCTTTTGGGGAAGAAGGAAGTGGTCACCAGGAAACAAATCAGAAGGTGTCAAGTTGTGGAACACTGGTCTTATCTGACCAGCAGCAGCTCTCTAAGATTTGGGCAGTGGTCTTTTCCAGAGGTTTACATAGGAGCCAGAACAATTTGCTTTCTCCAGATGCAAACACCTCTGTCCTCAATCTAACAGCTAATGATTTGGAGGGGGGGAAGAGATAAAAGAGGCCGGAGGAAACAAAAATAACAGACATAACCTTTATTTAACAGCAAACAATCCAAACAGCCGTAGCACTGCATAACAAATCTCACCCACATCAAAAGGACAGTGCTTTCTGCAGGCAGCCACCTACTAAATGAATGTTCTTAGATCTATAAAAATCAATCACATCACATCATAGCTGTAAGTTAACACAGCAAGGATTTAAGCACGATTGGCGAAATACAGTTTTGGACTTGTAAGTGACTAAGACTGTGTTAGATGCAACACTTTCTGTCTCAGAGCAGGAATATGCCCCCCCGCCAACCACAAGTTTAGCAAAGTGGACTGATGTCCTCATTGCTCTGGCAAGCAGCTGGAACTCTAACCCCTGTCTCTGTAGAACCCCTGTCTCTGTCCACAGGAACTTAAATTGCTTCACTGGCTATGGCTGTGAGTGCTCCAATGGGATTGGAAGGCCCTTCCCACACAAACTTGATTAAATGGCAGGAATACCATCAAGGCTATCAACACCTGAGCCCTACCCATCATCAAGTACACTGCTGGGATCATAAACTGGACACAGCCTGATTTGGATGCACTGAATATAAAAGAAGCTTATGACAATGCACTATGCCAGTGATGGCGAACCTTTTCGAGACTGAGTGCCCAAATTGCAAACCAAAACCCACTTATTTATTGCAAAGCGCCAACATGGCAATTTAACCTGATTACTGAGGTTTTAGTTTTAAAAAAATGGTTGGCTCCGAGGCGTGCGTTACTCGGGAGTAAGCTTGGTGGTAGTCGGTGGCTTGGCTTTGCTTTGAAGCAACCGTGCAACTCTTCCAATGGGTGAATCACAACCCTAGGAGGGTTTACTCAGAAGCAAGCCCCATTGCCAGCAACCGAGCTTACTCCCAGGTAAAGGATTGCGCTTTAGTTCTTCGCATGAAAATCAGTGGGGTTTCACAGCGTTTAACAGGGTTACCTACACTACTTCCCCAAAACTAGGTCTTAATGCTAATAATTGAGCCTAGCGACCCAGGCCAGCCTAGATGTGTGCGGGGGCAACTCTGTTTGCGCGTGCCCACAGAGAGGGCTCTGAGTGCCACTTCTGGCACCCGTGCCATAGGTTCGCCACCACTGCACTATGCCTTACATCCACCTGGTGATACTGATAAGCTATGCCTTCCCCAGATATCTGGTGGCAGAGGGTTACTGCAAGTAAAACAAACAGTGGAGGAGGAGAAACATACCCTGGCTGATTATGTGAATGAAAGTCAAGAACAGGCATTGACTGAAGTGAAGAACAGGCATTGACTGAAAGCCCAGAAAACCAAGCAGGGGTACAGAAAAATGCGATTAGAATGAGGACTGAAAGCTGGCCCAACAAACCATTGCACAACCAATGTCCGGAGAAGGTCAAGGACAAGGTGGACACTGAAAAGACCTAACGATGGTTAGAAACTGGAACTCTGAAAAAGGAAACCGAATCACTGATTTTAGCCGCTCAAGAGAAGGCAATTAGAACAAATATGATCGAGGTCAGAACTGAAAAAAACTCAGACGATGCAAAGTGAAGATTGAGTAAGAAAGCCAGCGAAACTGTAGATCGTGTACTCAGCTGTTGCAAAAAGAGTGCCCAGGCTGACTACAGTCGCTTCCCCACTAGGAAATTCTATCTGGATGGTATCCAGATTGAAAATAAACTGCATTTTTCCATCCCGGTTTCTCCCTCCCCTCTGCACAGTTTTCCCATGAGGAAATGTGCATCGACCACACATTCTCCCCACTAATCCATGATCCACTCTGCCCTGATTGGCTGCCGTGCTGTGACGGGGTGGGATTTTTTTTAAAAAAAACTTTTTTTACCGGAGGTATGTTGGCGCATGCATGTGTCAAACGAAGCGACGTGGAAACGGCATTTACTTAAAGCCCCGTTTCCATACGGTCTCATCCGCTCGTGCACACGTGGGCATGGTGTTTAGCTGTTCCGTAGACTTTTTTGTGCACGGTAAATCACCCTAGAACGTTTCCACATCGCTCCATGTCCACGTGGACTCTATGGAGCAAAATTTTTTTAAAAGGGGCTGCACACACGTCGTGCACAGCCTGCCGCACTCCCATTGGCTGGGATTCGCTGGAATCCCCTACGTCACTGCCTACGGTGGGAAAACAAATCTGGCTTCAAGCCCCGACCCATCCCACCATCCTGCTTTGCTGCATGCTTTTTGAAAACGTTGTACATATAAGCAGGTTCTGGGAAAATGCGGGATAAGGTGGAGAAGGAGCGATAGAACCTGCTTGAATGTTCGTTCGGAGACCTGGCCGTGGGGAGGGTTGTGAAAATACATGCTTTTTCGCGCGATATTTATGGTCCGTGGGGAATCAACGTACAAACAGAGGCACAACTCAGTGGCCAAGACGATTCACTGGATCTTATGCAAGAATTACAACATTAAGACAGCTAAAAACTGGTGGGAACATTGTCCAGAGGACGTCACAGAAATTGAGAAGGTCAAGATCTTGTGGGATTTTCGAATCCAAACGGACAAAGTTTGGCACATAATACACCAGGCATCACAATGAAGTGACCATCATTGACACAGCAGTACCTGGTGTCAGCAGAGTCATTGAAAAAGAACTTGAGAAGGTCACTAAATACCACGATTTGAAACTCAAGATTCAGTGACTATGGCACAAACCAGCTGAGGTCGTCCCAGTCGTAATCAGCACCCTGGGCGCCATCCTGAAAACACTAGGGCGGCACTTCAAACATCTTCAAATCGACAAAATCAACATCTGTCAGATTCAGAAGGCAGTCCTGCTAGAATTCGCACTAATACTACACCGATAAATTACAACGTCCTAGGCCCCTGGACGAGGCTCGAATTGTAACGAAAGGCCAACACCCTGCTAAAGAACTGGCAGTTTTGATATTAGACAAAATTAAATAATAACAACAACAACAACAACAACAACAACAACAACAATACTTAATGGCTTTTTGCCGATTAAAAACATAACAAACAAAACCTGATCATTAAAAAAAGTTACAATAAAGGTACAACAAAAAGCATTCATTGTATTTTTAAATGTTTTTTTTTTAATTCTGTAAGCTGCCTTGAATCCCACTATGGCTAGAAGGTGCAGAGTATTAATTAAATAAATAAAAATAAATAAATAAGGGGCTGAAAGAAGGTCATCTGCCACTGAGAGTATCTTCTATCATGTCTCTTCCGGCCTTCCCTTGCAAAACCGGTAAGGAAGTTGCTCTTGAAAACTTGTTCTACTGTTGACTTTGCCCTGTGTTAGGAAGAAGTCCCCTGACATCTAATTTAAATGTACCTTTTTTCAGTCTAAATTAATTGTTTCTTGCGGAATGACGGACAGTTTGCTCCCTTCCCTAATGCCGCCTGCCTTTCCCCCGGTCATTCTTTTCAAATCAGACCCTCCTTCTGTCTTCCAGAATAACTTGGCTATAATGGCGTGGAGGCAAAAACAAATTACACTGTGTCTTTCTCAATTCTGCTACTGATTCCCATTTTGCCCGTTCTCTTTCCTTAATTAGCCCTCTTCAGTTCTGCACCTGGCATGCCGTGTGGCTAATTCAGGATCCGTTCTAGCTTCTGCTTGCACTTCCCTTCCGTGCCCGCTCTTTCTAGCAGCGAATCCCTGTGCGCTGTAGCTTAACCCTGAATACTACTATTTTCACATGGGCATATACGGATTCAGATGCAGGGAGCTGGGGGAAAGAGGGAGAGGGTTAATGGGTACTGAAGTATCATCTCATATCACAATCAGCCTCTGATTCATTTACTCCTCACTATTAAGCAGCCAGGGATGGAAATGAATTCGGCTACCGGAGATTAATGTGGAGCGATGGGCTCTTTCATGTGGCATTTTTTGAGCCCAGTTTTTGCGAGGGGTTTATATAATCAGACATAATTGCCGGCACATGTTCAGTTGCATTTACTTCAGAGAGCTTTGCTGTCTCTGCCTGCTGACGTCAGGGCTGGGTGCTAAATGTAGGAGCTCAGACGCTTGCACTGAATTCAGATGAAGTCCCCTCAGAAAGCAGACAACAAAGACCCATAAGCCGATCTCTATGACCTGCTCGGCCTTCCTTTTCTTCACGAGTAGTCCCTTCTTGTGACGGCAAACCCTCAAATAATAAAGCTTCCTCTCGTTTTAGAAAAGCACCAATACATCCATGGCTGAATTTCTGATATAGTACTGGGGCTGGAGATGCCCACTGAGATACCTCAGTTTCCCTCACTGAGCACATTAGTGGCGCATTGGTGAGAGCCAGTTTAGATATTAAAGCAAGATGAACAGCAGAACGCCATAACTCTTCAAAATGTCTGTGCGGGGGATATTCCTTGCAGTGGAATAGTGGCTGAGAATGTTGAACAAGGATCTTGGAGATACCCTGTCCATTATGGTGGTTACGGGGTGGTCTTGGGCCAGTCAATGTATCTCAGTTTTATCTCACAGGGCTATTGGTGTGAAGATAAAATGGAGGAGCAGAACATGATGTTTTAATCGACTCTGGGGAGAAAACCAGGGTCTAAGTATCTAAACAAACAAACAAAAACCATCTGGGGGGAGGCAATACTAAACCTTTCCCTCTGGTGTGATAGGTTAGTACACACTCCTACTTTTGATTTCTGTAGGACAGGGGTAGGGAACCTGCGGCTCTCCAGATGTTCAGGAACTACAATTGGCCATGCTGGTAGGGGCTGATGGGAATTGTAGTTCCTGAACATCTGGAGAGCCGCGGGTTCCCTACCCCTGCTGTAGGAGAACGTTCCAAAATGGTGGTAGAATTCTAAGGGCCAAATTAGAAGGGACAGCCCACGGGCATTTGTAGCGCCCTTTGCCCTGTCAATCACAGATGGTCCTACATACCAAACTGAGACCTTCCCCCCCCCTTTCTGCTGGGAATAGGGCTGGCCTTTCCCAGGAGGCACAACAGGCAGAGATGGATGGATTTCCCAAACCAAACTGAAAACTGAAAGAGGCGTGTGCATGTTTTACCTGAGTATTTCCACCTAGGTGATTATTCCCACATTTTGTATCCAAACCTTGCCCTTACTCTGAAAGCCTTTATTCACTGTTGGTAGCCAAGACACTAGAGTGGACTCCAGATACTCTACCTAAGGAACGCCATGCCCCATGGTTTTGATTTTGACCCACAATGCTGCAGAAAGCTTTCCGTTGTAAGCATTCAATGGGGAGCAGCCAAATTAGCGCCATTCAGGTATCATGAGTGTGCATCAGCTCTCTTTGTATGTAATTTTCAATCTAAGGAGGAGGAGAAGGAGGAAGAAGAGGAGGAGGAGTTTTAGTTTATACCCAGCCTTTCTCTCCTGTAAGGAGACTCAAGGTGGCTGACAAATTCTTTTCCCTTCCTCTCCTCACAGCAGACACCTTGTGAGGTAGGTGAGGCTGAGAAAGTTTGGAGAGAACTGTGACTAGCCCAAGGTCACCCAGTAGGCTTCATGTGTAGGAGCAGGGAAACAAATCCAGTTCATCAGATAACAGCCCACAGCTCATGCGGGGGAGTGGGGAATCAAACCCAGTTCTCCAGATTGGAGTCCACCTGCTCTTAACCGCGACACCTTGCTGGAAACATGCTGAAGGAAGGGAGGAGAACCTAGACCAGGGGTCTGCAACCTGCGGCTCTCCAGATGTTCATGGACTACAATTCCCATCAGCCCCTGCCAGCAAGGCCAATTGGCCATGCCAGCAGGGGCTGATGGGAATTGTAGTCCATGAACATCTGGAGAGCCGCAGGTTGCAGACCCATGACCTAGACACTACCTTCAGCCCAGCTCAATTTTGCACCAGAGCAGGGATGGCAGAAAAGCACCCAAAGTGAAGTAGTGCAGGGAAGTTAGAAGAAGAAAAAAGGTATAGCCCTTTCCCCTAATTTGTGCCACCAGATGCTGAAATGAGACCTCTCCATTTCCTACTTTAGAAGTTAATATCCGACATAGCTGCCCATGTCATTACTAGACATTCGTTCAGACTACCACCCTCTGTGTCACATACCCAGTGGCTCTTAGTCAACCTGCCTCGCCCATCATGGTCCACACAGAAAATTCTCACATGAACAATTCTTACCCAACCCACTGGCAGGCAAGCTCTTTCACTGTCTATAATTTTTGCATCATAACCACAAAAGGAAGCGGGCCAGCGAGCAAGACGTCACCTTAGCAAGCAGTTTTAATGCTTTCCCTCACATCACATCTTCTCCTTGGTACTTTTATTTCAAATTGACACGAGCTCACGGAGAATGCCTGGCAGGGCCAGTGGCAGCGTGCTGTACATTCCCCACTGAGAAAAGTCCTGCTTCGCTCAGCACTCTGGTGAGCGACGTGGGCTATGAAAATCATGAAGGTTATAGTCAGAGTAGGTGGGAGGGGAGCCTCTCATGTCTGTGTGGACCCTCCGTGGTCACCCCAAATGGCGCCCCTCATACCCAAGGTTATCTATGCAAGGAAAGCCAAGGCATCCGAGCCACGGTTCTGTGCTTGCAGGTCGATCCCCCAACTGGCGCGGGTCTCCCTCTGACCTCTAAAGAGGCAAAGAGGAGCCCCTTTATACTGTGAGTGGCAGTCTCCTTTTCCAGGCTGCCCTCTTGTCCCAGCTTGCTGTCACCGCCGCTGAGATGGCGGATGATTGATCTGAGAAATGAAGTTGGATTGCTGTCCCGAATCTACACTCGGTTCTCCTTGTGTCTGTCTGATCGATTTCGCTCCGTACGACACAGCTTGTCGCTATGAATTTTCATGCTAGTCAGGAGCCGCCAGCGCAACTTAGAACAAGGAGAAGATGTTCCCTCCCTCCACCCCAACCCCCCTCCTTTTTTGTTATGTTTATATAATAATAAATGGGAAGGATGATAACAAAAAAACAACAGCGACAATAATAAACGATAGAACAACCACAACCACCATGACCACCACCTTGTCTCGGGCTTCTGATCTGGACCGGAGAGGGCAACGGGGCCCACAATATTTTTAGCTGGCACACCCAGTAGGAAATAGGGACTCCAAAGACAGGCCTTCTTGTTGGAGCTATCAAGGGTCCTTGCGGTGACATCGCCGACTGCTCCTGCACTAGGTGTCACCTGTTTAGCAGTTCCTCTCAGCGGAACGCGAGTGGCCGCAGGTGCCTTGCGAATGCTGATCGGGTCTGACAGCCCTAGACGCCAGCTGCCTGCATAAGGCCTGCCCAGTCGCCACTTTACCCCCCTTCCATTTGTGGATGGAACTCTGCCGTTGGCGTGACCAATACAGAAGCAATAAACTAGGTGACCGTAAAGCTAAGACAAGTCGTACTAAGTGGCATTCTGAGCCCTATGGCTTTGAAATAATTGGGGGGAGAGAGAGAGACACACACAGAGAGAGAGAAGCAAAAGAAAGGAAGCCTATTTTTCTTACACTGATGCCCTGCGGACTATACATCTGACTCGCTGCGAGCCCATCACTGTATCCTCCTGTCTGGCTGATAACATGGCGAAGGGTATCCACCTAAACAGACCAAAACGACAACAAAGAGAGAATTAGTAGACACACAAGAGTATAAAATGCAAGGCTTGTCTTTGTTTCTGCTCGTTCAAGTCTGACAATATGATCACGGTCAAGATCTCCCATTGCTGACCCACAACAAGACCACCACCCCCAAGAGACAGACGGTCCCTCCTTCCCCTTTCGTTACCCGACCCACTACCCCAAATGTTGACATTAGCTTTTCGCATTGGATCCTTAGCATTGCAATGGAAGGTTGGAAGAAAAAATACACAGGGGAAGGGGCAGGTATGTTAGCTGGAGATATTTTGGTTGCGTTTTGCAATTCTATTTGGGGAGAAGAAATCTACACTTAAGCATGTTACCCCGATTCCATCCATCACTGGTTCAACCCATGGCTTTTCAATGCCACCTGAAACCGAAGAGACTTGACAACACAGGTGAATATAAGAATCCTGATACCCAAAGTTTCACGGTCCCTCATCCATTGTAAGCTCCCTGCCATTTCTATCTTCAGATACCAATGGAACTTGGCTTGGCTTTCAAGACACTTTGTTGAGAAATGAAATGCTTGCATGGTTGTCGGTATGGCTCAGGTTTCCAATGGAATGGGGGAAGACTCTGGAAGAAGTCTATGAGGCCGGAACGGCAGAACCTGCAGTTGACCCCTTTTCACTGAAGAGAACAAGCTCATGTTGCTGAGAGGATTTCCCACACTCTTCTCTACCAAGCTAGAGTCTAGCACAGGGTGGTTGCAAAGGTCTGGTTTGAAATGGGGCGGAGGAAGACGAGAGAACTTCTGGAGTTCAGTACTGCTGTCTCGTGAGACACCAGCAGAAGATGATGACATGGAAGTTGAAACAGCAGCTTTCGTACAAATATTTCATCCCTTCTTCCAGAATACCCATTAAGCAAAGCAAGCCTTGGATGGTACATATTCTTTCTATTCAAACTTTTAAATCTCCATTCTTCCTATTATCAAGCCAGAGCCAAATGCATTCACAAAGTGTGGACAATTTTTCATTTAACTGCAAGATTTTGGAGTGTAGTTTTTTTTTCTTTTTGGTTGGCTGTTACCATTAAAAGTAGGATACCAAGTTTTGATTCCTCTCTCGGGACAGGAATGGGGAAAGCCAATAGGATCATCAAAGGCTCTTCATTCTAACATTGATGCACTCACGGGCAGTATATCCGGTGGATCCCTACCTGTGACTGCACGTTGGCTCCAACCTGGGCCCCTTGGTAAGAATCCCCATTGAGTGACTGCACGCTCATGAACAAATCTCCAGAGTTTGACATGTTAAAAGAACTGGAAGAACCTGGAATGGAAAGAGTGAGGCACCTGAATCATAGAGAGGAAGCGAGATCGAAACCACACGCTGGTCAGCCAAGAAGAAGGAATGACATGCAAAGCAAACCCCCCAAACAGGAAACAAAAACAGTCAGGTTAGTAGCACGGAGGATAGAGCAAGCAAAAATAAAATAAAATTAAAAAATAAATAAATAGAGAGAGGATGCACTGTAACAGCTGTAACTATTTCATCTCTTGAAAAAAACAAAACAAAAACAAAATTTGTCCTCCTAGCCAAATGGAGCCATTCAGAACTCACTAGTGTGGGTGCTATTAGAGAGGAAACCCCCTCAATTCATTGGGGTCCATATTTCCTACTGTGGGGTTGGAAAGTAATTCTATCACGGTGGAGAGTATTTTAAATCCTTCCCAACTTTTGAAATTGTTCAGCAGCTGTGTCTAGAAGGCAGATTATTTTAGGATGCCTCCTTAAAATATTTTAGGATGGCTTCTTAGAATATAAGCCTCCTGTAAATACTAATGACATTTTTAAAAAGTCTGGGGTGTGTGCCATGCTTGGAAACTTGAAAGGTACAAATGACAGTCCTACAATGAATCCATCGAAACCAGTCTGGCAAAGCACCAGAAAGTGGCACTGTGTCAAACGGTGGTGGCTGGCACCCCACGGCATCCAGATACACGCACAATATGTCATCTGTTGGCCAGAGCAGAAAAATGGACCAGGACAGCACGTTGGGGCTGTCTTGACCTGATCGATGGCATTTTGGTATCAGTGGTTACCCTGAAACTACACAGCGAGGCCAGGAATTCATTACAAACATCACATGGGACCGAAAAAAATGTTATTCCAAACGTAAGCCCCTGCCTACCGTCCCTCCCAGTGCATACCTTGTTCTATGGCGGAAATCAAACAAACCAACCCAGCGACCTGACTGGAATGCGTAAGATAAGATTGGAAGGGATTATTCTGAAACTCTCGTGCAATTCGTCATGTTAAGTGTGAGAAAGCTCAACGTGCAAGGTTTAGTCCCAAGCATGATGTTAGGCTCAAAGGGAGAGACTTCAGGGACCCAGGTCAGCTCCACTGCAGTCTTGCAACATCGAACTGCATCCCCCTGGTGGCTCTTTGTGGAACTGCCCCCCCCAGATGATGTTCGTCAGAAGCTCTGAGAATTTTCGTTTGCACTTTGACCTTGGAAAACAAACCTCTGTTCTCAAAATAAAGTGGGGGGGGGGCTTATCTGAGGAGTAGGAACATATGTCATAAGGAAGCAGGGTTCCAAACGTCTGTGCTGACTAATTCTCTCACAACCTTTCTTGCCCCTCACAGAGGTGTATCGGGGGAAATGGTGCCCGGAGATATCCCCATCTTTGGGCACCCCCCATGCTCAGGGGCGTGGCTCAGGGCAGAGTCATGTGTGAGTGGGGTCACCCACCGCTGAGCCCCGCCCCCTGGCCTCCATGCAGTCCAGCAGGGCCTGGAGGAGGCCAAAAGCTGGCCTGCACAGAAGCTGGGGGGGCTTGCCAGACATCCACCCCACATGACCAAAAGATGTGCGCCTGGATAAGGGTGACCCTGTAGGCTGTACATCTCTGGCCCCTCATTACAGAAGGCCTCCTGAAGGTACAATAACCTACAAGGGCTGAGACGTTTTTCGAAGTCTCCTATAGCTATCTGAAAGATCCCCACTGACTTCAGCAGTCTAAAATAAATGACTAAGAACCAATTCAACAACAATGAAATGCACATCTGGCTACAGTTACAGGCAATGGATACAGTTATCACAGTTTTGGCATGAACAGTCCAAAGAGTCTACTTGGAATCATGTTGATCAATTCTGGAAAAAAATCAAAATAAATCTCCAACTCCAACGATATGCTCTGTACACTTACCAATTTTTTTGAATGCAAAAAACAGTGTTGTGACTATGCCAATACTTTGCTTTATGAGGCACCTGAGATTTACTTAATTACTTGAGACTCACAAGAATGCCATAGGAGTGAAAGGAGCACAGTTTTCTCCCTTTGGCAGATGGCCTCAATAAATGAGTTGGATTTCCAAGGTCATGCCACAAGCCCACAGTATCCCAGAGAGAAACCCACTGGAATTCTGCGTGCCTCCTTTTCTTCTGTTTTACTTCATTTATATTTATTGTATCTATCTATCTATCTATCTATCTATCTATCTATCTATCTATCTATCTATCTATCTATCTATCTATCTATCTATCTATCTATCTATCTATCTATCTATCTATCTATCTATCTATCTATCTATCTATCTATCTATCTATCTATCTATCTATCTATCTATCTATCTATCTATCTATCTATCTATCTATCTATCTATCTATCTATCAATTAATTATTTGGATTTTTATACCGCCCTATCCCCAAGGGGCTCTTTGCCTTTACACTTTAACTTTCTCTCCAGTAGGGATTCATAGTGGCCTACATAATTTCTTCTTCTTCTTCATTTAATCCTCACAACAACCCTGTGAGATAGGTCAGGCTGAGAATGTGTGACTGGACCAAAGACACCCAGCAAGCTTCCATCATGGCCTCCGTGGCACAGTTGATATGCAAACTTGGGTCTTCCGAATCTTAGGCTCCCTTTCGTACATGCCGAATAATGCGTTTTCAATCCACTATCACAAGTGTTTGCAAGTGGATTTTGCTATTCCGCACAGCTGCAAAGTGAATGGAAAGTGGATTGAAGGTGCATTATTCTGCATGTGCGGAAAGAACCTTAGTCTGAATAACCTAAGGGTGTCAAAATGACTTGTTACGATGGCCAGATATGACATAAATGTGACTTGGGGGCTGTGGGGGGTGGCTGCCTCAGCTGATGAGCCCACAGCAGACTCCCCAGCAGAGATTGGCATGGGGGGGGAGGGGATGACACTTTCCATGCCAAATTGGGAGCGGTGGGGTGGATGCATGGACTGGCTAGCACTGGAAGGGGGCCTGGACTTGCCCCGTGGGTGGCCTATTAGGTCCACAAGCCAGCTGAGGTAACCCTCTTTGCTCTTGATCTGGCCTGGCGAACCCAGCTTACCAGCTTAGATCGGGGGCGAAGGCAGGGAGTTGCCTCAGGTAGATCAAAGGTCTGACAGACCCTCTCAAGGGGCTGGATTCGACCCCCAGCCACAAGTTTGACACCCCTGCTGGGATCCCCAACACCATGCTGGCTCTCTGTCCATGCAGGCAGCTTCTGACCTTCTGTCTTTCCCCCACATTTGCTTGAATATAAGAGCCTTGTAAAGACCCTTATAAAGAGTTGGATTAAAGTCCCCTTTTTTGCAATAACATAATTTATTATGATTCAAACATTTTACAAACACGAGGTATACATTTCTTTTCTTATAACATAAGATTTCATCAGTTTATGAGTACTTAAAATTCACTATTACGTAGTGACTTCCGAATGGACAAACTAAATATTGTTCAACAAAAAGAAAAAAAAGACATTCTCCATAATTAATCTTCAACATATACATTCAATTACAACTTCGAAATTAATAACCCTTATTATAATTTTTTTATATCATACAACATCCAAAACCCACATATTTTGTTATATTTCTCCTCTACATAAACGATCCCTTGTTTCCATTGGTCTCTAAAATTATCTTTATTTTCTAGCTCTTCATAATTTAATAATTTCGTGAGATTTGCTAATTCCATAACTTTTTGTTGCCAATCTATTTTTGAAGGTATAGTTGGTTTTTTCCAGCTCTTAGTCAATACTAGTCTGGCTGCTGTAGCTAAGAATTAAATTAAAAAAAAAACTTTTATCTACATTTATTTTGCAAAAACCTAAGAGATACATTATACTGGTTCTGGTGGGTTTTCCGGGCTGTGTGACTGTGGTCTGGTGTTTCTTGTTCCTAACGTTTCACCTGCATTTGTGGTTGGCATCTTCAGAGGTGTATCACAGAGGGAAGTCTGTTACACACTGTGTCTAGAGAGAAGGGAATGTTTGGGGTATATATTGTCCATGTCCCAGGGTATAACAGTGTGTAACAGACTTCCCTCTGTAACAAGACGCCAGCCACAGAAGCAGGCGAAACGTTAGGAACAAGATCCACCAGACCACAGCCACACAGCCTGGAAAACCCACCAGAACCAGTTGAGTCTGGCCATGAAAGCCTTCGACAATACATAGATACATTACAGTTCTATCAAACTCTACATTGTCTTCACTAGCTGGCAGCCCTCCAGAGATCTCAGATGGAAGTTGTCTCAATACATACTACCTCATCATTTTTTAAAAAAACTGGATTGGCTGGGGATTGAACCTGGACGATTGTGCATACAAAATAGGAGACCCACTGAGCCATCAGCTCCGCAGGTTCGAATCCTGGCCTCCTCTGACCTAATCAGACCCCACTGCCACAATACCACAGTGACTCCAAAAAGAGAGATCACCCACTTTACAGATGTTGCAGTGAAAGTTAACTAGCCAGACTCGTTTAGTTATTATACCAACTTCTGCACTGCACCAGATTTGTTAAAATCAGATCCAAATATACCAATTTATATTCTCTTTTCCAATCTGGGTTGCCAGATCTGATTAGGTTATCTTTATTGTTGAATAACTCTGACTCTGGTTTTTGTGAATAGGTTGCCAATTTTATTATGGAGATAGCTGAGAGTATCAAGTAGTATGTATCTGTTATGGTCCTTTTGGAGCTTTTTTTTGCTTTTATTACTGATGTATTCATTTTGCTTTCTGATTATGCCAATAAAGGCTAATGTATTTTTTTTTGTTAGTTATTATATACCATCATTCTTTATTACACCAGTGTCTTGGAAACTATTAAGGATGTGAGATATGCCACTTGTAAGACATACCTTGCAACTGAGATAACAGACATCGGAAGAGTTTCCTGTTAAGAACCAATGAACGGGAGATTTAACCGCTCCCGTTCATTTCTATAAGGCATGCAAAGGGAACTCCTCTGTGGATTATGCCCAGGGTTTTCTAAAAACGTACATATCAGAGTGGTAGCTCTGCTTTACTGCGATGGATGTAAAGATAAATATGCGCATACCAATGACATGCATGCTGTACAGATGCATTTTATGTCAAAGCAGTAATTACGGAGATGGCCTTTTGTATCATCTGTAGTGCCGCTTCAGCATTTTTGGCATCAGTGCGCACTCTTGGGGAAGGAGTGGAATACATATCTTGGTGAAGCAGCTCCACTGCACAGTATGGGAGAAGAGGGTGGGGGGGACACCCCAAATACAATGACACAAACCCCAGCACAGTCCAAAACATCTTTGTTGTGCACAATATTAACAATACTTCTGAGCGCTGGTGGTACCCTCTCCAGGGATTCACAGCTGAGTCATGGACCCTTGTCTATGACCCTTTCCACACAGGCAGAATAATGCACTTTCAATCCACTTTCAATGCACTTTGAAGCTGGATTTTACTGTGCGGACTAGCAAAATCCACTTGCAAACAATTGTGAAAGTGGATTGAAAGGGCAGTATTCTGCATGTGTGGAAGGGGCCTATGGTAAGTCATTTCCTTTGGAATACCCTATGGGCAATGGTGGGATTCAAATAATTTAACAACTGGTTCCAGTGGTGGGATTCAAATCGTTTAACAACTGGTTTTTTTACAAGCACCATTTTGACAACCGGTTCTGCCGAAGTAGTACGAACCTGCTGAATCCCACCACTGCCTATGGGTCTGGAGGGCACAGTCCACACTGCCTTAAGAAGGTAAGTAAGATGGTTCCATTGCAGAGAGCATTTGAAGAAGAAGAAGAAGAAGAAGAAGAAGAAGAAGAAGAAGAAGAAGAAGAAGAAGAAGAAGAAGAGGAGGAGGAGGAGGAGGAGGAGTAGTTTGGATTTATATCCCACCTTTCTCTCCTGTAAGAAGACTCAAGGTGGCTTACAAGCTCCTTTCCCTCCCTCTCCCCACAACAGACACCTTGTGAGGTAGGTGGGGCTGAGAGAGTTCCGAAGAACTGTGACTAGCCCAAGGTCACCCAGCAGGAATGTAGGAGTGTGGAAACACATTTGGTTCACCAGATAAGCCTCTGCCACTCAGGTGGAGGAGTAAGGAATCAAACCCGGTTCTCCAGATTAGAATCCACCTGCTCTTAACTGCTACACCATACTCTTGTAGACTGTAAAATGTTCTGGCAGATCTGGCTGCATATTTGAAACTGTGTTTATATTGTTTTTTAGTCTGCTCATACACACAATAGAGAACTGCAGCAATGAACAAACAATGAAGAGCTAGAACAATAAATAACTAAGGGGTTTTCTTTAAAACATTTATAAAGGTAATCTCACTTGCAGGCAATCCAACCAAAATCAAGTGGCCAGAACAGTAATTACACATAATGAGCTTATAATAGTTTCATAGCTAAAATTCATTTCTCAAAGCTCTTGAAACAACCTTATGTTTTCAAATGTAATCCTTTCAAGAACTCTGAAGAAAGAACTTTGGAGGATGATTTTAGAGGAAGTGTCCCACACAAAAAGAGCCAACACTGGATAGCTTGTTAAACATGCTCTAAATGGAGGAGAGGAAGAGTTTGGATTTATACCCCACCTTTCTCTCCTGTGAGGAGTCTCAAAGTGGCTTACAAAGTCCTTCGCTTCCTCTCCCCACAACAGAAACCTCGTGAGGTAGGTGAAGCTGAGAGGGTTCTGAGAGAACTGCGACTGGCTCAAGGTTACTCAACAGTTACTCAACAGCTCAGAGTTACTCAAAGGTTACTCAACAGTTACTCAAGGTTACTTCCTGTGGAGGAGTGGGGAATCAAAGTTCGTTCTCCAGAAGAAAGGCCACAGTGGTGGACTCTGGCCCCTTCCGCACGTGCAGAATAATGAACTTTCAATCCACTTTCACAATTATTTGCAAGTGGATTTTGCTATTCCACACAGTAAAATCCAGCTGTAAAATACATTGGAAGTGGATTGAAAATACATTATTCTGCATGTGCAGAAGGGGCCAGGGTCCACCACTCTTAACCACTACACCATGCTGGCTCTCACTGAGCTTTTGCTGATGAAACCTGCTGCTATAAAAATATACTGAATTTTTGCCGATGACGTTAAAACTGCTGTTGTTAAAAAAAACAACGCAAAGCTTTTCTTTGGCGGTGAAATTGTTATAAGCTCATTGTGCATAATTACAGTTTTTGCAACTCTATTCTGGTTGGATTGTCTGCAACCAAGGTTGCCTTTATAAATGTTTTAAAGAAACATTAAAAAAAACCTTAGCTGTTATTGTTACGGTTATGTACGTGTTTTTGGAGTACTGAACCCTCATTTTCTTCAGAACCCCTTCGGGATGGGGCGGTATATTAAGTTAAATAAATAATAATAATAAATAATATTTAATTGTGGTAACTTTTTTCTTGTCAAGTCACAGCTGATTTGTAATGACCTCGTAGAATGCTCAGGACAAGGGATGTTCAGAGGTGGCTTGCCGTTATCTGCCTGTACATACCCCTGGTATTCCTTGGAGGTTTCCCATTCAAATACTTGCCAGGGTCAAGGCTGAGAGCATGTTACTGGTCACGGTCATCCCACAAATTTCCATGGCAGAGCGGGGATTTGAACCTGACTTCCTCAGATTCTAGTCCGACACCTTCACTACTATAGTATGCTGGATGCTCTTTGTTGATTTTGAGACCTTGCAGTGATGGCTGCTTTGTTAGCTACCTTGAGTTGGAAGAAGAAGAGTTTGGATTTATATCCCACCTTTCTCTACTGTAAGGAGACTCAAGGTGGCCTACAAGCTCCTTTCCCTTCCTCTCCCCACAACAGACACCTTGTGAGGTGGGTGGGGCTGAGAGAGTTCCAATAAACTGCGACTAGCGCAAGGTCACCCAGCAGGAATGTAGGAGTGCGGAAACATATCTGGTTCACCAGATAAGCCTCTGCCACTCAGGTGGGGAATCAAACCTGGCTCTCCAGATTAGAACCCACCTGTTCTTAACCACTACATCATGCTGTATTTATAATAGAGTATATAAATATTTTTTAAGACAAATAAGAAGGCAAAGGACTCTATCTAGAGATTTTGTCTTCTGTGCTTAAGAGACACGGATGGTATCTAGCTTTCATGTAATACCCCATGATATAAAACTACAAAACACAATTAATTCCCCACCACCACCACCACCACTGCATTTCTTTCTTGTTAGCACCAACCTTTACTCTGTAAGCCATATGGGTTCTACTGGAGAAGTAAACAAGATAATAAGGGGATTATTTTTAGAGATGTATGCATCACCTCCCGCACCTGAGAAATGCTCACATTGAAAACTGTTTTGCTTCCTTCAATATCCCCAGAGCAAGGATCTCCCGAGTTCTCTTGGAATGTGGACTTTAAAATTCATTGGCATACTCTAATCCAGGATCTTAGCACCACCTTTGCTGTCAGACTTTTTCCACTAATTTTGGATTACAAATATGCTTCTGGGGCTGATGAGAGGTAGAAGACCCCCTAAAACCACAACCAGAGATTGACCAAGACAGAAAATCCATCTATTCCCTTACTACCAGATGTCTTTTTAAAAAAAAAAAACCCAGAACAAAAGTCCCTTGATGATCTGATTACTTGGAACAAAATTTTCTATTGGTCCCAGATACCCCTATGCATAAATGTATGGAGAAATATTACCGTTCTTGTTGAACCTTATTTTCCTTCCTTTGAAGTTTCTCAGGCGTTTTACATAGGAACCTTACAAATATTTCTTTCACCATCTGGTGAAAGTATTGTATTCCCTTAGCGGGCTCTGTATTTCCTGAATCACCCAAAACCCCTAAAAAAACCTTATATATTTTTTTTGGAAAAAAAACCCAGGCTATTCGGCAGATGCAAGTCAGCCTGGTGCCAAAAAACACAAACATGTTGCCGGTTTTGCGATTGGGGAGGGAGCCAGGTTGCTTGTAGAGGGCGGAGTTTTTCCGCTGTTTGCAAGAAATCCCCCACCCCAGAACCAGTTGCTGGCTGACTGGTGAGGGAGCTGTCTACAAGAAACCCCTCCCTCAGTAAATTCTGAGTTCGGTTTTTAAAACCTGAAAAAAATCAGTGAAAAGCTCAACCAAAATTTCCGGGTTTTAAAAACCCGAATTTTACCGAGCACAATTGTTTGCTCAGTCCTAATTCCAACATCTGCCATGATTCCTGCCAGCTATTCTGTTGCTACATTATTCCCACACAAAGAGTTGGCTCAAAAGAAGTTGGTGGTGTGGGTATGTGTGTGCAAAGTACCATCAAGTCAGTTGACCTAAAGCATAGGTGTCAAACCCGCGGCCCTCCAGATGTTATGGACTACAGTTCCCATCATGCTGGCAGGGGATGAAGGGAACTGTAGTCTATAACATCTGGAGGGCCACGAGTTTGACACCTGTGAAGGTGACTCCATAGGCCGGGTTTTCAAGGCAAGCAACTAACAGAGGTGGTTTGCCATTGGCTCCCTCTGGCAACCCTACACTTCCTTCATGGTCTTCCATCTAAATACCAACAAGAGCCAACCCTACTTAGCTTCTGAGATTTGATGAAATTGGCCTAGCTTGGGTCAAGGTGAAGGAAATGGTATTTGACCACATTTCAGCCTCTTGTGCTTACCATAACCACTTAGACATGTGAGTAAATAACATTCTGATGTCCTAACAGAAACAATACTTAAAACTCCAGACAAGTGAGGCTCTCTACTCCCCCAGACCTGCTCCCTCAATCAATGTACAATTTGAATGTGTGAGGTCACAAAATGAGAGGTGGGCGGGTTGAGAAAACAGAGATCCACAACGTTGGGAATATTAAGTAGAAAAAGGGTCTATATATCTGGAAACAGGTCCACATTTGATTTAAAACAGCAGAAACAGGTGAACACTTTGAATATGAACTTTTTGTTCTCTGACCTTTTTCATTGCCTTGTGGGCCCCAGGCCTGTGGAAACTTCTGGAATTTTGAGTAAGGGTAGTGGGCACAACTAGAAAATGGCTACCATAGAAGGTGGGGCCAATCACAACGTGTTTGGCAAGACAGTAGAAAGGGGAAGTCCAGCAGAAAACGAACCCAATTTTGAACCCAACATGCAAATGAGAAAAGAAGTCTGGAGAAAGTACTGACCCCAATTTCTTTAAATTTCTTTTAGATGGAATCATATTAACTGTAGGATTGTCACATCAAGATCGTTACTGAATTTTTCCCTGGCTTTTGAGTGTAGATCAAATAGAAAGGAATTTTTTACATGTTTATTTTAAAATCAGCACCATCACCCTGTATACAATAAAAGGGAACATTTTTTTAAAAAAGAAATCTTGTGCGGGGGGGAGGGATTCTCATTTAATGACATTAATATCCATCCGGTTTAGTATGCAGCAAGTTAAAGAAAGAGACTTAATTCATTCTAACCCTCGCTTAAATTGCCAAGAAATTAACAATTTAGCTGTTTCCAGGCCTGTGAGGAAGATGCTGCCTTAAGTGCACCTGGATTAAGAAGAAGCGGCAGTTTGCCAAGGATGATTGATTTACACTGCAGGGGAGAAGGGGAAGATCCGAAAAGATACACAGCAGCAGGAAGAGAGAGAGTCTGAGATGCTGTCAGAGCTACAGAGACAAGGAGGAGGCTTTTGGAAGTAGGGAAGGAGAACCAGAAATGTGCAGTCAGAAGAGGAGGGAAGGAAATAAGGGAGGAAAAGACGGTGGACCGATGAAGAGGATTTCACTTCCATGAATCCCACCTGGCAGGAAGCAGAGATGGGCACAGAAAGGACAGTCAGCTAAAGGCCTAACGGGGTTTATGTCATGCTATTAACTGCTATGACTCACAACAAGATTGGGGTGTCACACAATACCCATGACAATTAGCGGCAGCTTCCATCAGGAACTAAGAACTAAGGCTCCCACCGTGTATCCTGAGAGCCGAGTTCAGCGTTTCCCAACATTCTCCGACCTGAGAGTTAAGGAGGCATCAACGCAAGGTAAGGCTGATGATATGAAGTTAGACCCACGGACAGAATGTCATGAATTTCATTAACATCTAGCCCGAAAAAGAGTCCTTTCGGACCTGGAAGCTTGCACAATGTCACATGTCAATTTATTTGGTCTTAATAAAAGGTATTACGTGGGTTTTGTGCCACAGATAAAATGGCTATTCTCACTGGATTTGAGAAGAGAAAACAAACCTCATCAACTACACTTCTTAGAGTCTAGTGCAGTGGTGGCGAACCTTTGGCACTCCAGATGTTATGGACTACAATTCCCATCAGCCCCTGCCAGCATGGCCAATTGGCAGTGGCTGATGGGAATTGTAGTCCACAACATCTGGAGTGCCAAAGGTTCGCCACAATAGGTCTAGTGCATGACTGTCCTCCCTTAAATGCCCACCGCTTTCCTTTTATAAATAACAGGGTGGTTTCACACAGCACTCACAGCAAATCCCCCCTGCATTTGTCTTTGAGGGTATGCATCTGCAAGGAACTGTAGCCAGTTTTCCTAAATGTGTCGAATTCTTATCCTATCCAGACCGATCCCATTACTTTAACCTCTGTGCCAAAACTGGCTCTGAAATCAGAGGCGTAGCTCCAAGGGGACCGGGGGGTGCGCGACGCACCAGGTGCGCACCCCGTCGGGGTGTGGCAAGGGCGTTCCGGGGGCGGAGGATGCACAGTGCACCGGATGCTTTCCACCCTTGCTATGCCTCTGTCTGTAATATCCATTATATATGTGATGGCAAGCATGTATTTGTCACATTCAAATGTTAAAACTTCAGATGTTCTCGGGAAAAAAATCCACAGATGTACAGCTAAGGAAGGGACACTTTGACTCTTTGCAGTTGAGAAAAAGTGAAGTCCAACTCAGCTTTTTTTAAAATTATGAAGCCGTAAAACGAAAAGCCAATCTGGGCTAGCAAGCAAGGGGTGCTTGAGGTGCTTGGACATGGTTTGCCATTCCCTGCCGCTGCGTCAGGATCCTGGTGTTCCTTGGAGGCCTCCCATTCAAATACTCACCAGGGTCCCCTGCTTAGCTTCTGAGATCTGATGACTTAAGGTGAGCCTAGCCCAGTGGTGGCGAACCTTTGGCACTCCAGATGTTATGGACTACATTTCCCATCAGCCCCTGCCAGCATGGCCAATTGATCTGGAGTGCCAAAGGTTCGCCACCATGGGCCTAGCCTATTCAGGTCAGGGAAGAAGAAGAAGAGTCTGGATGGATATCCCCCCTTTCTCTCCTGTAGGAGACTCAAAGGGGCTTACAATCTCCTTTCCCTTCTCCCCCCACTCACAACAAACACCCTGTGAGGTGGGTGGAGGTGAGAGAGCTCCAAAAAGCTTTGACTAGAATGCACCTGCTCTTAACCACTATGCCACTGCTGCTCCTTACAAGCTTCTTTCCCTTCCCCCACCCCTCCAACAAACACCCTGTGAGGTAGATGGGGCTGAGAGAGCTCCGAAAAGCTTTGACTAGCCAAAGGTCACCCAGCTGGCGTGTGTGGGAGTGCACAGGCTAATCTGAATTCCCCAGATAAGCCTCCGTAGCTCAAGTGGCAGAGCGGGGAATCAAACCCGGTTCCTCCAGATTAGAATGCACCTTGGAAGCAGGCAAACCAAAATTATTTATATTATCCAGCAAACCAACACTCTAAAGCAGAGGTGTCAAACTCTGGTGCTTCAGGTGTTCATGGACTACAATTCCCATCAGCCCCTGCTGGCATCTGAAGCACCAGAGTTGGACACCCCTGCTCTAAAGGACCCAATTACTCTTACTAAATGGAGACTGTTGAGAACATGAGGAAATCTACATGAAATGTGGTCTTGTGAAAGTTTAGGAAAGCTCTAGGTCCTGTGAAAGTGTGACTCCTTGCCATTACTGAAGGGCAAACCCAGGTTTTTTTTTTTCAGTTTGCTGTTCACAGGCCAGAAAGCAGAGGTAATAAAAAGGGGTCAGTTCCGTGTATCATAATCTACACACCTGAGGTGTGACTTCTCACATCTGCCTCAACATGTCATGCTGGGAGCAAGTGCCAACAATGGTGCAGATCTATTCAACTTAGCCTGCAAACCCCATAAGCTCCAGCTGCCTTGGCAACTCACTGATTCCTTCTCTTGTGGATGTCAGGAGGACTCACTTATGGAATATTCCCTTAGCCTGTGGTAACTGTGCTACCAAACAGGCATCAGACAGAGATGATGGGGGTAGGAAGAACTGACTGTCTCACCAAAGGAAGAGTGATGTTGCTAGGAATTCACAGTTTTGTCCCCTCAGCAGAGGACAGAAGGTAATTCCTAATGGAGTGGAGATTCTTCTGGTTAAGAATTCCATTGAGGGGGGCTCCCCTCTGTCTAAATATGCTAGCTATTTGGAGGATTCACCTTGTGGTGACAAGGAAAGCATCCTGCTTAACTGTGAATTTATGGGAGAGCTCCCCTTCCCACCATCACCATGACAACTTGAGGAGAAGGCTCACTGGACCATTTTCAGTTATGTGGGCCTCATGATCAAGCTGCCATTAATTGCGGGCTAGGATAACTGCCAGTGTTTCAGAACAGAGTGCCAGAGTGTTTCAGAACAAGGACCTGCCGTGATCAACTTTCCAAGAAGAAGAACTTGGAACTTCAATGCTTTATTAAGAGTGGATGTATTTTCAAGTAGGATACGTTTTCCAATAATACACAGGTGAAATTATGTCAGTTTTGAACATTCCCGGAAAGGAATTGCTGGCAATTTTAAAGTAATGCCATATATTCAACTCAACCCCATATGATTTGCCACCTGGAAGTAAAATAGCAAATCATAAAACCGGCACATTTGGCATTTCTCCCATCTTAAACCAAAGTATCTCTCTTTCACACACACACACACACACACACACACACACACACACACACACACACACACACACACACACACACACACACACGTGTATGTGTGTATATATGTGTGTGTGCACATATGTGTTTGTATATCTCACACACACACACACACACACACACACAACACCACCACACTCCAGTTATCAATTCCTTTCCCAAAATAATGTATGAAGATCTCTGAAGCCCAGAAAGTCATAGTCCACCTTACTGTGCACAATTAGACATAAACACAATATATTGTATTGTATGCAACAAACGTGAAACCAATTTGCACCTCGCCAGGCGAACACCATGAAACCACACAGAGATAACAAACCACATTGGGATCTCTGTGGCCCTCTGACATCAAATAAAAAAAGAGATTAGACACAGTAGATCCTACTTGCAGGGGAAACAATGATCATGGAGAAAGCAAGGAATAATCCAGGAATACAATCCACATAAACAGACCCAAAAACAGCATTGGGGGATGGGAGGTGAGGAAGGATCTTGGGAATAATCTATTGGGAAGTTCTGCTGTAAAAGAATGTGCTTGTATGCAGTCCACCGAAGAGAATATGCACACATATTTCTCCCATTAATTCAACATCACATGAAGAAAGCTCTGTGGTCAATTGTGCTCCATCCTATATGCTGGATTCTACGGATCTTGGTGACCCAAAATCTAAAAAAAGAAACCCTCTGTCCTGGTGAGACGCATGGACAACCTTTCTCCAGACAGAATTAAGAACCTGGGTAAAACGTTCTCCATGCTAAAAAACTAAAAACAAACGAACAAAAACCCCAACACATTTAATTACACACAAGACCACATTGCCTTTAGAAACAGAAAAACAAACGGACGGAAACAAAATGTCCTAAATGAAGACATTTCCCCCCAAAGTGAACGGAGGGGGAACGATTTTTTTTAAAAAAACAAAAACAAACGAACACATTAATACGAAATGAAAATAAAACCCAAAGGGGGAAAAAAAAAAGAGAACAGTAACAACCCAAAAGAAAAAAAACAAAACTAACCAGCTGAATTGGGAGTTGAGGGTGAGTTAGCTTGACTTCCATGAGCTGACACATTTGTAGCAGTGACAGCTGTTTTGGCAGCATAAATATTGGCTTCCTCTTGAAATTTACCTATGTTCTTCTTGTACCGGATTCGCTTATTTCCAAACCAGTTTGATACCTAGAGCAAGTCGATGAGAAGAGATAAAAAAAGAGTTGTTAATAAGTCACCGAAAAAAACCCAAGGATAGAAAATGACGGGGGCGGGGATACAAGTGAAGCATTTATGCTTTTATCCTGTTTCCTCTATGTTCCCTTGCCTTTTTGTGTTCCCAATTCCCTATTACTGGTACATTTTGCTTTTAGAGATATATACCGTATATACTCGTGTATAAGTCGACCCGCATATAAGTCAAGGCACCTGTTTTACCACAAAAAACTGGGAAAACTTATTGACTTGTGTATAAACAGAGTCGAGGTGCAAGGAAATGCACTGCAGTTACTGAAGTAGAATTCCAAAATAAAATAAATACCACCAATAATGCAAGAGGAATATCCATTAGGTTAAATGTTTTTGAATATTTATTTCAAAGAAAAACAGTAAACTTGCTCTGTAAGTGGAAAAGAGGGTCAACAAGAACAATATGGTATCAACAATAACTTTAAAAGTACAAAACCTTAAGCTCAATGGCCAGCAACCAAGCTAAAACACAAGAGTTAAAATCCTTCAAAGAGCTAGATTCACTCCTCCTCATCCTGTATCTCCAAATGTAATCCAACTTGGTTTTTTTTAAGAGGGATCAATGTTATCCCAAGGAAATGGAAAATCTACTATTAGCTTCCATTTGTGTAAACAATGGGGGGGATGGGGGCACACCCCTTTGAGAGAGTCCAATAACTTTGAATCCCCTGACCCAAAACTTCACACTGGAAACCTGGCTGAGAGTATCATAAAAGAGACTCTCAGGGATGAAATTACCAGTCAGGTTTTTGAATTCAGAAAGGAATCCAAAGTTATAGGACCCTCAAAAGGGAACCAACCCCATCTACCTAATAGATCCCATTAAGAAAACAATAATGTGGGGACTAGGGGCACCCTCCTTTGGGGGGGGTCCATAACTTTGAGACCCCCCCTGAACCAAACTTTTACCAAACTTGGCACTGGGTATCATCCCAGGGGATGTAAGTCTGGAGGGTACCCTGAGGGAATTTTAGTGGCCAGCTAGCATAAAAACTGTGCCCCCTGCTGGCCAGCAAAGTAAAAACACACAAAAAGTTTTAATTACCCGCATGTAAGTCGAGGGGAGCTTTTTCAGCATTAAAAATGTGCTGAAAAATTCGACTTATACATGAGCATATACGGTATTTAATGTTTTAACATATCTTATCTTTTTAGTTCTATTTCATTTACTGGATGCTAGTCTGTGACAGTAATAAAGACTGACTGACACTTTGAAATAAAGCCTCTTTTTTTTCTTTACAAACCCACGTGCATTTTTTGTTAGTGGACCAAAATTTTAGGATCACGATAGAGGTTGCAAAATTTCTGGCAGAGGTTTTCAGAATTAAAAACCAGAGATCTCAAGTGGCTGTTCCCCTGTTGTAATATTTTGCTCCTAAAGCCTACGTAAGCTTCTTCTTTTATTCTTTTAATCTATGCATCTGTTTGCTATTGTACTGGACACTCTTCTCCGCAGTACGTATGTTTCATGGGTCAATTGACCACAACAGTAAATCTCATCTATTCTTTTTTTTGTTTTGGAAATCACAACTGAATCCCAGCAAGAGAATTGTTTACATTTGGGTTTGTTTGGTTTAATCAGGTTTATATATACGGTTTATATATATGAGTTGAATAACAGGATAATTTGTGCATATTGTGCATCTTAACACAGTTAAGAGCTTGGTGCCATGTATAAAGTAATATAAGACTTTAGAATATATTACAGCATTGAATTCTTTCAGCTTAGAAGGGCATTGTGTGGTTGGTACTTGAGCTAATACTGTGTTGACATGTTTTATTGGATCACAGAATCCTAGGGCTGGAAGGGACAAGAGAAATATCTACCCCCAAGGCCCCAATTCTCCCATTAAGTGTTCCCCTGCCCCAAACCTCAAACCTGCTGTGCCACAATCAAAGGGGAAACAAACAAACAAACAAACAAACAAACAAACAAACAAACATGCTATGAAAGGCAAAGGGGATAGATCGGGGTCTGCAACCTGTGGCTCTCCAGATGTTCATGGACTACAAATCCCATCAGCACCTGCCAGCATGGCCAATCCCTGCCAGCATGGGCAATGAACATCTGGAGATCTGCAGGTTGCAGACCCCTGGGATAGATGAAGCCAGGTGGGGCCGGCTGGAGAAGCCTGTGCTTTGCTCCGCTGTGAGGGGAGTGGGAGAGACCTGGGGTCAGAACCCACCACTCCAGATGTTATGGACTACAATTCCCATCGTCCCCTGCCACCATGGCCAATTGGCCATGTTGGAAGGGGCTGATGGGAATTTTAGTCCATAACATCTGGAGTGCCAAAGGTTCGCCACCACGGACCTACACTGCTTTCTCCTGATTTGGAGAGATCCTGGCTCCTTGCTGCGCCCAACAGTTTTCTAGAGCCTGTTGTATTGTTTTGCACAACAGGCTTCATTGCTAATAATTAATTACAAGAAGCAGAGAGTCCTTCCAATGAGATGGTGAAAGTTGAAATGCATAGTCCTTTTTGGCGGGAACATCTGCTAACTCATGTAACTGGAAAAGGCCCCTGTCATTTATATTGTCTACTAATGCATTCTCTCCCTCCCAGTAATTCTGAATCAGAAAAATAGACATTTCCCAAAATTTCCGGGAATTACCAGTTGTTTTTTTTCATTTCACAAGTAGTATTATTATTGGTATGATAGTAATGATTCCCCATATTTCATTAATGTTCAAAATAAATACAAATACAATGTATTGAAGTGTATAAAATTATGCATGGGGTAGAAAATGTTGACAGAGAGAAATTTTTCTCTCTTTCTCACAATACTAGAGCCAGGGGGCATCCATTGAAAATGCTGGGAGGAAGAATTAGGACTAATAAAAGGAAACACTTCTTCAGGCAACGTGTGATTGGTGTTTGGAATATGCTGCCACAGGAGGTGGTGATGGCCACTCACCTGGATAGCGTTAAAAGGGGCTTGGACAGATTTATGGAGGAGAAGTCAATCTGTGGCTACCAATCTTGATCCTCCTTGATCTGAGATTGCAAAGGCCTTAGCAGACCAGGTGCTCGGGAGCAGCAGCAGGATCAGCAGGCCATTGCTTTCACATCCTGCAGGTGAGCTCCCAAAGGCACCTGGTGGGCCACTGCGAGTAGCAGAGTGCTGAACTCTGGTCTGATCCAGCAGGCTCTTTCTTAAGTTCTTAATGTTTAAAATAAGATGGTAAAATATCTTGTTACAGTGGGGAAAGATTCTGTATCAGTATCCACTGTCTGTTGCATGCAATTGTTTTTATGAGGTCTGCACATATGCATTTCAAAGCTGAGAGGAAACGACTGAGATAAAATCTCCCAAGCATTATGTACTCGAGTGGCTTCTTTAACCATGTTTCCAAAATCTACAGTGCGGTGTAAAAAGAGAATTAAACATGGGAATGAGAAAGTATGGGATGAAGATTACTTAAGTGGACTGCAATGACAAAACTAGACGATGCACTCTAGGGCATAGGTGTCAAACTCGCGGTCCTCCAGATGTTATGGACTACAGTTCCCATCATCCCCTGCCACATGATGCTGGCAGGGGATGATGGGGCTTATGAATCCATGTATCTGGAGGGCCTTGAATTGGCTACCTAATGATCTAAGTATTTAAAAAACAAGGAAATTCTGGGGTTGTTTTAAGAGGGGAGTTGAGGAACTTAGAAGTCCACCTGTTCTTTAAGGGCCATGGACATCATCTCGTAAGACAAGTTGGATCCTATGTTAGCAATGTTAAGTCCCCCTGCTCAATTTCTGCCTTGACATTTTGCCCCAAACCTTTTTGCTCTAAAACTTATGGCCAGCACTGACCAGGGTATCATGTCTGAGTAGAATTCAGAGCTACATTGAAAGGAATTACACAAAACCCTGATTGGAAGGAACATGTACAGTTGGATCAAGTGGGATGGGGAGGGAATGTTGAATATTGAGTTCCTTTGATCTCAACCTCTTGTAAACAGGAGTGTATGCAAATGGAGTATTCCTGTGAGCAATGTAACGCCTGATAGGGGAACTCAAAGAGAACAACCACAATAACTCTGATTTTAGAGAAAGTTACTGAAGTATTTTAAAAAGTACCTCTGAGCGTATGGTGAATGCTTTTCTCTCAGCACTTAGCAGATACATTCAGTCTCTCACCCAGATATTAACAATGCAACCCTCAACAGACATAGGCCCTTCTAAATATGTTCCCTTCCATGGATTTAGAACGGTGTACCTGTTTAGGATTGCAATGTGACACTGAAGAACTGGCATTGTCTGAGAATATGGTGGTGAGTATTGGGCGTGTCTAGCATGTCCGAGGCAGGATATGATGCAATAGTTGATACCATCAGTCTTCATGCCATAGTTCAGGACACTCAGGGGGTTGCAGAGCCCATCCAGTTGGGTTGTGAGTCCTTACTGAACTGCCTTTTGGAAAGACCTTCTATGCAGACAGCAAATATATCATGCTTCATGCCTCAATTTGCACACATCTAAGAAGATCAGTAGGACACCAAATTGGGATAGTTTAGACTGGATTTCTCAATGGCACTGACTTGTGTCTCAGTTTGGCAGTGCCTCTTTAGGGTTCTGGTCCTCAGCTCTTCTGGTCTGCTGCTTGTGGTCCTGCCCTTGATACTAGAAAGGTCATAACTTTCCCTGCTCCTCTCACTTCATGGGACTCGGCCCTAGAGTGCTTTCCTGTCACTCACTCGCAGTTCAGTAGATCTGGCTGAAGACCACTGGTCTAAATGAACATTCCAAGAGCAACTTTCACATAAGCAAATTCCAGCCTCTCTTTCAACAGACAGTCAAGATATGGTTGATGAAATGCATTTGAAGGAACAACCCATTATGAAATTCTTCTGCAACCATTATCCCATTCCTTTCAAATGTTGGAGTTAATCACACAGAGAAGCCATCTCACTGATTAAAAAGGCAAAAGGTAAATGTTTATTAGGAATTTAAGATGGGAAAGAGGGAATGATAGCATGATGCTATCTTGTTGGCTAGGATCTAACTTCAGAGAAGAGGCAGGATATTAGACCCAAAGGTATTTGTCTAAGGACCATAGGCGGAGCTACCACGGGGTGGGATACGGGGGACAATACAGGGGACAAACTCCCCGGGCGCAGGTGCGGGGTGGAGAATCGCTCCCCACCCCTCCCTTCAGGTCGGCTCTGCGGCCCAGAGCAGCCTCTGCGGCCCAGAGCAGCCTCTGCGGCCTGCAGCCGCCCCCACGGACTGGAACAGGCTGCTCTTTTAACTGTAAAAGGTAAATGAGGTGTGTTTGGTGGGGCATGGGTGTGTGTGGGGGGTGCAGGCGCCATTTTGCCCTGGGCGCCATTTCCCCTTCCTACAGCACTGCTAAGGACAGACAAGACACTAACTTTACAGTCTTCTCTAGCTCATCACTTGCTCACCCATGCAAGTATTTGCAAGACAGCATTTAACGTGCTACATCTGGCATGTCAGTGGGAATTAAAGGAGGCTTTTGCGGGCGACAGAATAGTTCTTGACTTCACTAAAGCAATTTGACAGTCCCATGTGGCCTATTCCTAAACAAAGCCAGGAGCCTAGGACTAAGACTATTTAAGTAGAGACGCGTCTGGTTCACAGTGCTTGCAAAAGAGATTTGCTTGGTAGGAAACAAGAAGTGTGGTTCTGAAGATCTTTTGTGGCTCAACAGTCTCATCAGTGACCCGTTGTCAGAATAAGGGCCTATTTATCAGATCTTATGATGACACAAAGAGGAAAGAGTTTGTACCATGTCAGAAGATGAGAACAGAATAAAAAAATGAATGACCTGAAGAACTGGCCCGAATGCTATTGGGTCAGAAATTTTGTATTACTTGATATATTACTTTATATTACTTGATATTTGGGGCTGAAATCCCCAAACAAATTATACTGGTCAGCAGCTGTCAGGTGCTGATTCCTTCGTCACTTGAGAAGATGTCGCCTAAGGTCTTATTCAATAGAAATTAAACGGACAAGAAAAGCTTAGGAAAGTGGTCTGCAAAAGTCGTCCTTTCGGAGGCATTCGCAGACAAAAATCCAATCTAGACTGAGAGGATGGGCAGGGATGGCCCTGCTCCCACACTGCCCCACCCTCTCCAAAGGGCATTCCCATGGCACAGAACCCCCAGAAACCACCCACCAAAAATCTCTCATTTGGGTAACAGAGATACACCATGAAAAACGTCGCGTATATGCAAAGCCGGCTCTGCTGCGCAAGGGGGTTGAGTGGGCAGTGGAAACTGATTAAGGTTGGCTCCACCCCCTGGCCTGTCCCCAGTCACGCTGATGCAGCTTTCTGTGCCAGCAGGCCTAGGCATGGGCAGCAGCTTCTACATTGGGCACCTTGGAGCCGTGCAGTGCCTGCTCACCAGGGTAAGTGTCTCCTTTGCTGGTGTATTTTCCCCTTGCTCTAGCAGTGTGGGCACACACACCTATGCAGGGGTGCACCATCTCCAGAGATGGGTCCCCCCACCCCGGATTGAATTGTAAAGCTAGGAACAGGATTCAGGTTGGTGGGCTTTGTTTCACCCATTTGCTCCATAGGACACACGTGTTTTACTGAAAACCAGAGGCGTAGCTGGGCCAGAGTGTGCCCGGTGCACACTCTGGCTTTTTTGGCCCCCCTGGTGTGGTTCCCCCTCCGCGGCACCCCTCCCCTCCCGTGGCGCCCCCCCTTACTTTAGAAACCAAGCAGGCTGGAGAACAGGCCTGTTCCCTCCCAGGCTTCAAAGGCCCTGGTGGGAACTACATTTCCCAGGAAACACCAGGGCCTTTGAAGCCTGTTCTCCAGTCTGCTCGGTTTGTAACGTAAGTGTGGGGGGACGCCGCAGGAGGGAGTGCTGTGGGGGGAAGGGGGAGGGGTATGGGGGGAATTTTGCGCCCCCCACATGACCCAAAACTGTGCGCCCGGTGCACGGCGCACCCCCCGTCCCCTGGTAGCTTTGCCAGTGCTGAAAACAATATAGTTATTTATGATGCAGATCTGCTGGACGTGGGTCTGTTTCAGCAATGCCATTACCAAGGAGGCTGAATATTTGGGCAGTTTAGGAGCAGCTTGAATCCCGCTGCAAAGTTGTGGTCCTTTCCTAGGATCAATAAAGCACAGCGGGCTGAATGGACAGACTTTGACTAAAAGGTAACTTTGATAGCCAACAGCTGGGCAGAGTTTGACATCCAACCAGCCAACCCAACTCTGCCTCTGTCACTGTAAGAATATGGAGATCATGCGGAGAAACAGAAACTGGTGTGGATAGGAAACAGAAGGAGTGGCAAATACTGGAAGGATTGCTCCTCACATGACACAGTGAGATGGACATTCCCCACCTCACAACTACAAGGTCTACACAGAACAACCAACATTCTCCACCTCACAACTACATGGTCGTCACAGAACAATCAATATTCCCCACCTCACAACTACAAGGTCTACACAGAACAACCAACATTCCCCACCTCACGACTGCATGGTCTTCACAGAACAATCAACGAATTGTTTCTAAATTTCGTTAGAAACTTTCTTTAGAAATGTTCTAAGTTCCATATTATCCTCTAACAAGGAATCCCTTTGTGTTCACCACTGTACCTCATGAAAGATTCTGGGGTATGTTTCAGGACAAATGCTCAATTTGCACAGGATGCCGGCCTCACTGCACTGGACCTCACTGTTTCGGGACTTTGCTGAGGAAGATTGTGGGTGTCTGGAAAGGTGACTTCCAGGGAGAGCTTTTTAGCTTCCTGATCACGAATCTCTGCTAGGGAAATCTGAGATTGCTCAGAACCTGGTCCTGAGGCAAACAACATTTGCCCTGGTCTTCTTTGGGTCATTATATAATCCCATGGCATGAAAACTAACCCCTTGTCCACCTACTCAGAATACAATAGAATACAATTAACTAGTGCCTGGTCAAAGCCATGAACTTTTTAAACACCCTTGATTTTTCTACATACTTCTTGTTCTTGCCCTCACAAGAATGCTGCTTTTTAATTCCACTGCTTTCTCCTTGCCTAGTTTTCAGCAGAAGTGACCCTCCTTTCCTAGGCAAACCACCTGTTGCAGCCTTCTGTTGACTCCTTCTGTCTCTGTAATCAACAGATTCCAAAGATGAATCTCCACCATTAGCAAAGGGCCCAGGCACAGAGAAACCTGCTTGGCCTCTACGCCACAGGGAGTGGTAGGTCTTACCTGTGAGACTGTGATGCCACATTTCTTGGCTAGTTCCTCTTTGGCTTCCTCACTGGGGTAAGGGTTGCTGAGGTGGGAATAGAAATACTCATTGAGGATTTCTGTAGCTTGCTTGTTGAAGTTTCGTCTCTTCCGTCTGGAAAAATGAAAGACCGTTGGTGTCCATGATCCAGAAGAAATAATTTTAGAGGGACTGCTATACATAGCTACCAGATGCATATCAGCTCCCCTTCCCAGAGAATCGCAGCACGAAGCACGATTCATCAACTTAAAAAAGGGGAAAATCACGTAACGGCAGGCATGAATCGTTTTGAAGGGGTGAGTGTGGACGTACATCGTGGTAAAGTGGGCGGGGGGACTGAAAGTGTTTTCTAAGTGTTTTTGATTATGTGTGTGAAAAGAGTCACTGTCTGCCCTCCCCAGCTACACAAAAAAAAAGACTACAAGTAGAGCCCTCAAGTCAGTGGTGGGATCCAAAAATTTAAATAACAGGTTCTGATGATGGTGGGATTAAAACAGTGGCGCCGTCGCACACACGCACCTCCAGTCCCTATTGGGCAGGGAGGTTGCTTTAGTAACCCCTTCTCGGCACTCAGAAAAAATTAGTAACCACTTCTAGAGAAGTGGTGAGAACTGGTTGGATCCCACCTCTGCCTCAAGTTCAGACTAGTAGTCCATCTAGTCCAGAATCCTGTTTCACAGAGGCCAGCCAGTTGTCCTAGAACCGTGGTGGCGAACCTATGGCACTCCAGATGTTCATGGACTACAATTCCCATCAGCCAATTGGCCATGCTGGCAGAGGCTGATGGGAATTGTAGTCCATGAACTTCTGGAGTGCCACAGGTTTGCCATCACTGTCCCAGAAAGTCAAATAAATAGGGCACAAAAGCCAAGACATTCCCTCATTGTTGAGTCCTAGCACTGCAGGTTCCCTTTACTCATCACAGCTAGCAGCCACTGATGGAGCTCTCTTCCTCTACAAAACTGCCCAGTTCCCTTTTAAAGTCATGTATTCTTCTGGCATCCTGATCTGGATGGCCCAGGATAGGCTGATTTCGTCAGATCTCAGAAGCTAAGCAGGCTCAGCCCTGGTTAGTACTTGGATGGGAGACCACCAAGGAATACCAGGGTCGCTGTGAAGAGGACAGCAATGTCAAACCACCCCTGTAAGCCTCCTGCCTTGAAAACCCTACTGGGTTGCCATAAATGGGCTGCGACTTCACAACACTTTACAGACATCTGCTTGTAGCCATCACTACATCTACTGGCAGCAAAACTGAAAGTTGAACTGCTCGTTGAGTAAAGGTGTATTTCCTTTTGTCCAACATGAATCTATCAACTGTTTTAGGTGCCCCCACATTCTATTATTAGGGGAAGGGGGGGGAGTTCACTTCACTTTTTCCTCCCATGCATAACTCTATAAATACCTATCACATCCCTCTTCTTAGCCAATTTTTTTCTAGATTGAAAAACTCCATACTGTTCAGGCTGTCTTGGAAGAAAGATCAATCCAACCATCTTAGGATGCTACTACCTAATTCATGTTATGACCAGGCTTCAATGTTTCCTCTAAGCTGTGTGCATGAGCGGCCATGCAGCCACCATATTGGTGCTGTGCAGATAAAGGACTGTCCAGCAGGGAGAGCTGCCCTGGGAGGCTCATTTCCTGGCAGAATTGTTGAACTGCTGTGCAGCTACGGAGAACACTTAGAAGAAGCATCGCCAGGCTTGCAATGTTTTGAAGCTTTCTTTCACACTAGCTGTCCTCCTCCTGGCTGAAATGTACCTGAAAAGTGCAGTGCACCGTGAACCTAGTCCATGTCTTTAGCTACTGGTTCTAGAGAAAGTGTGAAGGGTGGTGGTCCCAGCAACAACATATTCTGATTGTGTCCTCTGTGTTCAAGTGTAAGTTGGATGATACAGATATATGATAATGGCCTCTGAAAAAGGCAGGTGCCTATTTTCCCCATCTGGAACAGGAAGTCAGTGTCACAAACAGCTCCTGTTTGATCCTGTCATGTCTCCTGCCCGGGATGTGGTGATCTTTCTTTTCTCCTTCCCCCACCCTTCTGTGCTTATGTTTTTCCACTTTGCTTCTCAGGCCATGCCTTATTAGCTCACTAGACAGCTGATGTTGTAGATCTGTCAGTAGTGTGGAATGTAGGTTGTTTTGACCCTTGGGAGGGAAGTTTCTTCTTCTCTGGACCGTGGGAATGGAGGAGTGCCATTCCCCCTTAGGAATTGGTAGTCAGGGTGACATGACATGGGGGATGATGTAGGAAATAATTGTAGCTGCAATGCTGGTTATGCTTAGTTCTGCCAGCAGAAGTCTGATTCCTGATGCTATTCCATAATAAAGAAATCAACTGAGCGCAGAGTCTTGTTATTGAACAGTCTAGGGCAGTGGTGGCGAACCTTTGGCACTCCAGATGTTATGGACTACAATTCCCATCAATACCCTGCCAGCTGACCCATTGGCCATGCTGGCGGGAGCTGATAAATTGTAATCCGCTAACGTCTGGAGATATAGATCGCCACCACTGGTCTAGGGGCTTGACAGTCAGGCCTGCACAATGGAGGGCTCTCCATGGCCTCATAGGCATTATCTAGCATCATGTGATGACTGCAAGGATAGGTCACACTGCATGAGCCCCTGCACATCTGCTAACTAAGCAGTATATACATCTTCCCTAGGAGTTTATGCTGCAAAAAAAAAAATCCCAAACCAAACCAAACATTAAAACAATCACCCCTGTATCTAAGGTTGTTTCCCCACTTACAAAAACCGACCACCACCCTTATGCTTTCTGCCGCTACTACTCAGGCGTCGTCGTCATTTCTGCTGGCGTGCTCCGGGCTTCCCCGCATGACCCCGCTGCGGCGGGGAATTCATCAAAAGCGCGCCGTTTTGAGGAGCCCGGGGAATAGCCAGCGCTTACTGAGGGCGCACCTTGGCGGCGAAGCGTCAGGCGGCTGACGTGTCGCCGTATTACCTGTTAGTGGGGAGTGCCGTGGGACCCCGCACTACTTGGCGAGAGTAGCGCGCAGAAGAGGTTAGTGGGGAAACGACCTACATTTTGTTCCTTCCTTCTCTGCTTTGGGCAGAAGCAATGTCACAACATGGATCTTGTCTGATCAGATGTGCTCAGCTTTTAAAAACTGGGCTTCCCATCTCATTGCCGTACAAGCAGAATACTGACATTGCAACAAAATGAATCACAAAATTAAAAAGCTGGAGCTATTAGCATTTTGAGCAAAACAAAGATTCCAAACAATGCATATATGCTGTCAATTTCTTATGCAATAAATTCAAAACAATAAACCGTCCCTCGCATTTAATTGAACCACATAGAAAAAGCCAAGGTAATTTAATCGTAAAAAACATCTTTTAAACTTTTCTAATCCAATCAGCTACGGAGGGACGATCAGACTCTTTCCATGTTATTTACTATTTCAATCCTCGCTCCAATGATTCTGATCCTTTTCAGGATAAAGATGACACCGTTTAAGAATTCATCTGCCATTTCCTGGACCATCTTTATTCTAGAGTGCTCTGCTCGGGTCTTAGTGCCTTGAAGCAGAACTGGGCAATCACCAGAACCCAAATGGAGCATTCTAGAACAAAGTGGATAAATTCTGAAATCTGGGGTCATCTTCATCCTGAAAAGGGTACAATTTGGTATCTGTTATGGTGCTAAAAAACAATCCTTCAGCTCACCTATCTTCGGCCCTTTCATGTGTTTTCTTTAGCAACAGTTCACTCCAGGTTAAAATAGTTCAATACCTGCCTTTTTCCCTTCAAGACAGACACTAGCAGAGCAGACTTACGGCTAACTCCACAAAGTTTGTTCTTGACCCAACTGCTAATATACAAACGTGTTAATGGATAGACAGCTGAAAGGAGAAAACAAGAAACAACTCTGTCCCAAGGTACAACAAACATTCTTCCTTAGTGACTGGCCAGTGTCCTCACTTTCCAAACCAAGTGCTACATTTAGACGTTGGAGGTAAAAGCTCACCGCGCATCGAGAAATCGGGAGCGCAGGATCATGACCGCTTCGCACGTGCTCTGTTTGAGCTGCATCTGGATGGAGCTGAACTTGCGATGGATGATGCTGACCATCCGCTCTATTTCCTTGGGCGAGATGGGCCGGGTCCTGCTTTGCTCCCGCAGTAGGTTCATTACGTGGGTGGTGAACTCGTTGCATGCCTGGGACAACAGGAGAAAGAGCAAGGAGGAACCCTTAGGACCAGAGGAGTCACGGGATCTCGTACAAGCTGGCACCATTACAATGCAAAACCCACCCTGTTATTACTGGAGAGTGTTCCCCGTGTCACGATCTTGAGATGTCCACACAAGCTCTGCGGACTGCCAAGGAAATTCTTGCTTTTGGGAACTGCCTGTGCAAACTGAAAGTGTGCATCTGAATCCAGGCACAAGTCCTTGCTTTTAAGATGCTTTGCTTTTAGTGTGCATTTGTTCCCTTCCCCGCCTTGGCTAACTACCGTGTTTCTCTGAAAATAAGACAGTGTCTTATACTTGGACAGATTTATGGAGGAGAAGTCGATTTATGGCTACCAATCTTGATCCTCTTTGATTGAGACTGCAAATGCCTTAACAGTCCAGGTGCTCGGGAGCAACAGCCGCAGAAGGCCATTGCTTTCACATCCTGCATGTGAGCTCCCAAAGGCACCTGGTGGGCTACTGTGAGTAGCAGAGAGCTGGACTAGATGGACTCTGGTCTGATCCAGCTGGCTTGTTCTTATGTTCTTATATTAATTTTTGCTCCCAAAGATGCACTATGTCTTATTTTCAGGGGATGTCTTATTTTTCTGTGTCCTGTTCGGCAGGCATGCTTCCAAACAAAAACTTTGCTACGTCTTACTTTCGGGGGATGCCTTATATTTCGCACTTCAGCAAAACCTCTACTACGTCTTATTTTCAGGGAATGTCTTATTTTCAGAGAAACAGGGTAGCTTGAACAACAATCTGCAGCTACAGTTGCTGATAATTTTATTCAGAGTCAGAACCAGTGATGCGATTCAAATAATTTAACAACCAGTTCTGGTTGAGCGGGGGGGGGGGGGGGGGAGCAGAAGCCAGCAGGCCTGACCCCTCACTCAATCTCCATTGGCAGTGGCCCTGCCGCCTTGTCTTCGGAGGCAGAAGGGCCACCACCAGTGGAGGTTGAGGAGGGAGTGGCAGCAGCCAGTGGCAAGCTGCGGGCCTGCTGGCTGCTGCCCCCCCCCCCAGCTCAACCTCCTTTGGCCAGGGCCACCACCAGTGGAGGTTGAGGTGGGAGGCAGCAGCAGCTAGCGGGCCTGCCTGTAACTTGCTGCCAGCTGCTGTGCCCCCCCCCCCGGCTCAACCTCTATCGGCTCAACCTGCCAATGGAGGTTGAGGCGGGAGGCGGCAGCCCTCTGGTCCCACCCCCCAGTGCTTCCGAGCTCGGAAAGTCTCCTCTCTGCCCCGGGAGCCCAGGACGGGGAGAAGAGCTGAGCCTCTGATCCACCCCCCCATGCTGCCTGGCTCAGCTCTCCTTCCCACCCTTGACTCTGAGGCGCTAAAAGCCCCATCGTTCCCCCCAGGGGAGGGGAAGTGAGAGAGCTTTTAACAACCAGTTCACCCGAACAGGGCCGAACCGGCCGAATTGCTCCACTGGCCAGAACCTTTAATAGGCATCCACATAACTGGAGAATTTTATTCCATCGACAACAAAATAAATAAATTGGATAGACTCATATGTGTGTAAATTGCTGTCGTTGCAGCCGTTTTATAGTGACCCCGGGTGGGGTTTTCAAGCCAGCTGATGAAGCAGAGGTGGTTTGCCACTACCTTACTCTGCAGAGCCCTTATTGGTGGTCTCCCTTCCAAGTACTGACCCTGCTAAGCTTCCAAAGTCTGATAAGATTGGGACCTACCGTGCTGCCTTCCCTCGCGTTAGACTGGTACCCATGAAAAGTTCAATATAATTGTCCTGACAAGTATAATTATAATATTTGGGAAGGAATCTAAAACAGCTGGATCTCAGTTGCACCCCAATAGATTCCCAATTAAGAGCAAGATGATCTGGCATTTATTTATGGACAGAATACACATGCATCTGTGTAAATGTGAAAATGCATATGAGCATAAGGGAAATTTGTGACTTGACTCTGGCATCCTAAGCAGGGTTACACTGTTGTAACTACACTGAAGTTAGCAGAGCAGAGAGTAGATATGCTCAGGGTAGAACTGTATGTGAGCCAAACAGCCTTGCCTCCTGTCACCAGATGAGGGGTCATCCACTTTTCCAAGAAGGCAACTGCTATAGGCCTCCAGCACATAGAGCCAGCTTTCCTGTAAAGGTCTGAACGCACATGAAGATGCCTTATTTTGAACTCAACTATCATTGCATCAAGGTCAATACTGTCTACTCAGACAGGTAGGAGCTCTCCAAAGTTCATTCACAACACCTAGGACCTGATCTTTTTATCTGGAAATGCTGGAAATTGAACATGGGACTTTCTGCAGATCACACTGATGTTCTGCCACCAAGTCATGTCCCTTCCCCAGATGGAAACAATTCCACTGAAAGGGAAACCATTTACAGACATGTACAACACATGCTGCTTGTGCTACTTGATGGGCAGGGAGTGGAAATTAACAGGTGGAGTAAAGAAAAACTTTATGGGAAGAGGTGGCTGTGAAAAGCATTGTCCTTGGTTTGGACTGGGCTGGAAGAGAGAAATAAATAGAGAGAAGGAAATATAAGATTTGCACATCAGATGAGGTATGTTTTTATCATCTGCCATATTATATCAGTATGATTATATATTAGCATTCAGTCTCTTATCAATCCAGTTTCAGCCAAACCAACAGTATCTACATCTTGCTAAAGTTCTATGTATGTTATCTTTGCTGCAAATCTTTCTTTCTTTCTTTCTTTCTTTCTTTCTTTCTTTCTTTCTTTCTTTCTTTCTTTCTTTCTTTCTTTCTTTCTTTCTTTCTTTCTTTCTTTCTCTCTCTCTCTCTCTCCCTCCCTCCCTCCCTCCCTCCCTCTTTCTTTCTTTCTTTCTTTCTTTCTTTCTTTCTTTCTTTCTTTCTTTCTTTCTTTCTTTCTTTCTTTCTTTCTTTCTTTCTTTCTTTCTTTCTTCAAGTTGTAGCTGACTTACAGTATAGTGTTTTCCTGCCAAGAGAGGTTCAGAAGTGGTTTGCAATTTCCTGCCTCTTCATAGCAACCCTAGATTTTCTTGCTGGTTTGTCATCTAAGCACCAACCAGGGATGACCCTGCTTAGCTTCCAAGATCTGGCAAGACTGGGCTAGCCTGAGATATTTGGGTCACACAATTCTCTTCCCCAAAAATCCAAAAAAAGGGAGTGTATAGAACAGGGGTAGGGAACCTGCGGCTCTCCAGATGTTCAGGAACTACAATTCCCATCAGCCCCTACCAGCATGGCCAATTGGCCATGCTGGTAGGGGCTGATGGGGTGGACTGTTCCTGAGCTTATCTAGAGCTTTCCTCTAAGACCCTGTGCGTATAGAAAGATCGAGTTTCTGTGAGATACACCCACAAATGGACCACACTTGGATGCGCTCAGTCAATGGTCAGGGCAGACAGAGTTTATTTTGCTGATGTGCGGTTGACGCTTTCCCAACAGAAAAGCAGGTCAACAACAACAAAAAAAATAGCATGGCCAAAGAAGATGAGACAGCGGGAGATCTGTAAACCCATCCTTTGCAGCTTTTGAAATATGAATAGCCTTGCTTGTCTTCTTGGAAATAGGTGCATAATATCTGCTTCTGAGCCCTCACTTTAACTTCCTGTCTTAGAAGTGCCAGGCTCCTCCCTCTGCCCATGTGGTTGTACCATTTCCTGTTCTGCTTTCCTTGAAGTAATAAAAGTGAGCCAGCCAGCACTGTGTCACACTGCTTGTTTCGAGCTGCCAAACTCATAATGCGTGACTGTCTGTCTTCCTAACACCAGTTTCTGGTCACTATGGTGAGGGTTTCAAGTGCTAGCTACTGCCCACTATTAGGACCAAATATCTTCCTCTGTCTGTCATGCTGCTTGGCTGCTAGATGCGACAGAGCTCAATGCTGGTTTGTCTATTATGTTTCAGGACCTGTAATTTTTATAGCTTATAAAATCTGAACTCTCTTTCACACATCTAAGCACTTAGAAGGGAATACTGTGATCACTAAAAGTCAACATGGCTTTCTCAAAAACAAGTCATGCCAGACTAATCTTATCTCATTTTTTTGATAGAGTGACAAGCTTGGTAGATGAAGAGAATATTGTGAACATAGCATACCTTGATTTTAGCAAGGCCTCTGACAAAGGGCCCCATTATATTCTTGCCAGCAAACTAGTAAAATGTAGGCTAGACAAGGCTACTTGTTGAATGGATTTGTAATTAGCTGACTGACCATATCCAAATGGTGTTTACCAATGGCTCATCTTCATCTTGGAGAGAAGTGACTAGTGAGTTGCCACAGGGTTCTGTCCTGGGCCCAGTGCTATTCAATATTTTTATCAATGATTTGGATGATGTAATAGAGAGCATGATAATCAAATTTGCAGGTGACATAAAATTAGGAGGGGTCGCTAATACCCCAGAGGACAGGGTCAGGATTCAAAATGACCTGGACAGATTAGAGAGCTGGGACAAAACTAACAAAATGAACGTCAACGAAGATAAACAGGGGTGTAATGCCCATTGGGCAAGGTGGGCAGCTGCCCAGGGCACCACCTTGTGGGGGACATCAAAATACAGGGTTCGCTTTTGGGTATTTTTAGTGGTTTCCATTTTTGACCTGCAGGGGGCGCAGTTTTTAGTTTTTTGTTGGATACTTGACTCCAGCAATTTTGAATGTCTGACAATGATAGAGCAGGGGCATGGCTCAGTGTTAGAACATCAGTTTTCCATGTAGAAGGTCCCAGGTTCAATTTGTGGCATCTCCAGGCAAACGAATCAGGTAGAAGATGATGTGGAAGACCTCTGACTGAGACCTGGGAGAGACACTATTGGAGTAGTGAATATTGACCTTAATGATGATGATGATGAAGAAGAAAAAGAAGAAGAGGAGGAGGAGTTTGGATTTATGCCCCGCCTTTATCTCTGGTAAGAAGACTCGAAGGGGATTACAAATGTCTTTCCTTTCCTCTCCCTGTAACAGACACCTTGTGCGGTAGGGGACGCTGAGAGAGTTCAGAGAGAGAACTGTGACTGGTCCAAGGTCACCCTGCAGGAATGTAGGAGTGGGGGGAATAAATATGGTTTACCGGATAAGAGTCTGTCGCTCAGGTGGAGGAGTGGGGAATCAAACCCAGTTCCCCAGATTAGAGTCCATCTGCTCTTAACCACTGTACCATGAAGGGTCAGTCTTGGTATGTGTCAGCTTCAGATGTACACTCAGTAGTAATCATTATAGCCACAGAGATGGTGAATGCTATTATAGTTCCCATCATGAAAGGACAAACAACCACTGAAGTTGCTGAAAGGATCACACTGCCGGAAGTTGCTGACTCACCACAGACCAAATCTGATAGAGATTTCTCTACTTCCCAGTCTTCTGGCCAGCCAGGGTTCAGTGGGCAGTAGAGTTGGTCGATACCAGCCAGATTCGTTCGGATTCGGACCAGATTCAGATCAATGGATTCGGATTGGCTGAATTCCGAACCTTGCAGATTCGGACTGCCCCGAATCTGTGGGAAAGCCCGATAATTTTGGATGCATTTTTATTTTTGGGTTTTTTTCAAATTTTAGCCTGCAGGGGGCGCATGCTTAGACATATAGGCACCAAAATGTCAGAGTATCATCTGGTGACTGTCCTGATGATACCCCCCAAGTTTGGTAGTTTGGTTCAGGGTAGTTTGGTTCAGTAAAGAGGGCAGAAGAAAAGTTCTCTCTAGCTTTCAGTTCTATTGAATGCATACCAAGTAAGCCCAAAGACAAAATGAATAAGGTGGAAATCAGGCCTAACATCTTGTCTAAGGGACCATGCTGGTTTTTGGGGGACCTCTGCTGTGCTGGAGACACAGTAGCACGCACAAGACTGGTACCTGTTCGTATTTCTCCAACTCAGTATGATAAATCTGCCGAATCTGAGAAAGTTTCGCTCTGTAGTCGGAATGCTCCACAGAATTGTCTGAGCCGGCACCTCCCGATGCTGCAGCTGCTGCTGCCGCCGCTGCCGAGCCGCCTCCTTTCTCGGGTCCCGCTACCCCTTCTGCTAAGAGCATGTTGTCCAGGCGCATCAGCTGAGGGTCTGTGGGTTCTTCCTCTTGAGCCCCTCGGATACTCAACACTGTGTGAAAGAGAAGAGTGAAACAGGAAGATTAAAACATGGAACGATAGCAGCAATCTTCCCCAAAGGGAATGTACACTCACTGCGGGGCAGAGTTGTAGTCCCTAGTAAGCCAGTGTGTTTCGACTGGAGCTGGATATCCTGCAACCATTTACGGAAAAACACTTGTTCTTGAATGGCAGTGTGGGCTCATCCCTGCCTGCTATACATTCTATTTACTTCATCCACAAAAGCCTTTCTAGCATTTGGCTTTGAAAGCAGGACATGTGAATATCTTACATCCTTTTTCCTTTTTAAAAAAATCAACAACTTATATGTTACTTATACTAATTGTTTATGCTAATTGCAACCCTCCCCTCCTCCCAAAACCAAAACCAAACATTTACTGTTGGGTGTAATAGGTCCTCTAACCGTGGTAAGGAACTGCGCAGAAGTGGCACGGAGTCCTCCCCCTGATGGCGGCCACCCAATCTGCCCAGCACCAATATGGTGTCTGCGTGGCTTACGTGGAATGTTGGTGTGAAACAATGAAATAAACATTTGAAAACTGGAATGAATTTTCCTTATTTTAAAATATGTCGGGTACATTTTGTGCAATAGTAAATTACTCAGTGAACAGTTCTCCCCGGCTTCTAACCTGGAGCACTAAAATCATTATTCGGGTACATTTATAAAAAAAAGAAAGAAAAAGAAGGATGAAACCATAGTTTTTAATTATAAAGGTCAGTTTTTCTAGGCAGTTGAGCTAAGTATACAAGACCTGCCTCTTTGGGGATGCTGGCAGCTATATGCAAATACCGAAGAAGAGACATTTTTGATTGCTGCTAGGTTTGCCCCAGATTGTGGGAATAAGCTCTTATTCACGTCTGCTGATGCTCGCAAATGACACCATCATGACATTTTAAAAAGAGAAGCAGCCACCTACATATTGCCTTCAAGGAATATCTGACCATTTCAAACAGGAATATTTGATTAATTTATTTTTAGTGACTATGTTTGATTATTTAACAACAGGCAATCAGACCCTCTTGACCCAAGGGGTATAAATGGTTAAATAAATAAACCAACGACTGGCGTGCTGACCCTGAATCCTCACTCAGAACTGTACAAGCAGGACCCCTGAATAAAAAAAGATACCCCAATGGTCAGTTCTTAAAAAAAATCATTAAAAATTATCAATAAGCAGGCTTGGCATTAACTCACAGAAATCTATTATTTATTAATTACATCTACTAATTGAAATAGATATATAATGCCTTTCCCGTTGTGAGCCCTATTGCATTAATACTCTGACAAGCTAAGCAGGAAAAACGGGTGCAGCAGGAATCAGTAAACACAACAATATCAGTCACCTCATGATATTTCTATCATGTGCGATAGAATGTTCTTCCCAAAAACAGTATTGATCCTATGGAAGTTAAATGAACTTTCAATACCTCAGCAGCTTCCGGCATGAAAACATAATTTCAGACTTTCTGGGCTCTGTGGCAGTGGTCTGGTAGATCTTGTTTCTAACGTTTCGCCTGCATCTCTGGCTGGCATCTTCAGAGGTGTATCACAGAGAAAAGTGTGTTCTTCACTGGCGTATTTGCCTAGGGACAGGGGGTACCCTCTGTCCCCAGGTACCACTGAGCTGGTCATGTGGGGGGCGCAAAATCACCCCCCCCACGTGACCAGGAAGACGGCAGTCCCTTCTGCCCTTCCTTCTGGGGAGGACAGAAGCAACTGGAAGGCTCCATGCTGGGCCCTTTGCTTTTATAAGCTCAGAGGTGTGGCCCCACTCCCCAAATTTATAAAAGCAAAGGCCCCAGCATGGAGCCTTCCAGTTGCTTCTGTCCTCCCCAGAGAGGAGGGCAGAAGGGACTGACGGCTGCCAGCTCTGAGCCAGCAGCTGGGAGGGGGCAGGGCTCGGAGGTAGGAGTGGGCCTCACCCCAGGCATAGCAAAGGGGCACCCGGAGAATGGATGTCTCCGGGCACTGTTTTCCCCTGGTGTTCTCTGGTGTTCTCTCTGGGCCTCTGGTGTTCTCTCTGTGATACACCTCTGAAGGTGCCAGCCACAGTTGCTGATGAAACATTGGGAACAAGATCTACCAGACCACGGCCACACAGCTTGGAAAGCCCACAACAACCAGTTGAGTCTGGCTGTAAAAGCCTTCAACAGTAATTTTTTTAAATTGAATGAGAAATATCTGCTTTAAAAAGAACTGATGCAGCTTCGCAGAAGAAAAATTAGCCAGAAACAAAGTATAACATGAGCAGATAAATTCACACACACACAGGAGATAGGGTGAGAGAAAAAAGGGGGTATAGCTGAAGGAAATAATTATTATGTGATACTTCTGTACAAAACAACTGATGCTTTTCTTGAGTGCTGAAGAGCTTACACTTCAGCTGAAGATGCAAGTCTTTACAGATATACCTAAATGGCTACATAGCATTATTTATATGTTTAGTTGTTTTCTGAGGTAGAAAGAAACTGGAAACTGGCGGGTCTTAAGCTGCCTCCCCCTCCCCCCAGAAAATTATCTGGGATTCCTATCAGCATTTCTAGGGACAAAAACCAGTGGAAATGGATGCAGATAGCAGCATTTCTGCAGGGGTAATGCTGGGGTTGCCACGGGAAGGTGATGGGGTTAATTTGGCCAGATCCAGGTTGGGAAACTCCCGGAGATTTGGGGATAGAGTCAGGAAAAGACAGGGAAATACACAAATGCTTATACATACACTTATCAAATTGCACATCCCAAAGATGCAGGCAGTTAGTTCTGTACACACACGCAAAGCCCAGATTACACAGTTGCAAAATTCAGAAAATTTAGCAGTACAAAATGTTGCTTCTCTAATGTAGATTAGGAACGATAGGGGAAAGCCTGTCCTCTTATATTGCTGCTGGCGAGCCACAACAATATAACCAGCGGACTGCCGGCAAAATGTACGATTCTGCCAGGAATCATCGTTTAGGGGGAGGCAAAATCATTTTCAGCTGGCACGACAAGAGTTAAAATGTGGCCAGCGTGTTCAAATCAGTCAGTAAATACGGAAAATGTCGTGCCTCCGTGCGCGTCTGGTCAAGCCCTGTAGGCTGTTGCCAGTTCTGGTTGCTTCTGTAGCTTTTGCAGGTCAGCCACACGAGGTTGTGACAGCGAAGGTGGACGTGAGGCCAATTCAAGAGGACACTTCTTTGTCGAGGGCATCATGTTCTTCTCGTGATAAGATCAGACAGAAGACTGTTCACACGTACAGTACACTTGCAGCAAAGAAGGCACATCAGCAATTTTTTTTTAAAAAATAAGCCTATCACTTTAAAAATAATTATCGATGAAGAATAGCACTGCTTAGATTCCCAAGGGTTTCTTGACCCTGAAGAATAGTACCGCTCAGTTAGATTTCCAAGGGTTTCTCAACTTTGAGACAATCTGCATTGCGAACAATGGGTAAATGAATTTGATACCAAATTATGTCCCTGTTCTCTCTTGGCTACCACTGTGCAGAAAAAGAATTGCAACATTTAGAAGAAGCATGCAGCCAATAGGGTCATCAGACAAAGAGGGTTCTAGCAAGGCTACCCTATCCATTAGGCCCTTTAGGCACAGTGCCTATGGCCTTTGAAAATTTTAGGGCCTACAAAACAGGATTAACTGGAATTTACTGGAATTGTGCAGAAAAACAAAAATTCGAAATAAAGATATTTATTTTCTCATCTACAATACATCCTCCTCCTCCTCCTCCTCCTCCTCCTCCTCCTCCTCCTCCTCCTCCTCCTCCTCGCGTCCTTCCCCACCTTACCACAGCACATATTAAAATATGAGGAGGGAAGGACGCTAGAGAATTTTTAACTTCTGGTTTTTAACAGATAGGCATGTTTTGAGATAAGACAGTTTTGGGAATGATGTCTGTCTTTAGTGGTACGTTGGGGCGAGGCGGAGAGTCAAATACAATAGCGCCTAGAGCCTGTGAAAACCTTAATGCGATCCTGGGTTCTAGCCTACAAGACCTTATTCTGAAGTACACGCCTTCCTCAGAAATTAATCACTCTGCTTTTGCGGCCAACCATAGGTATATATCCTACCACTAGGTATATATCCTACCACTACGTTGGGCAAAGTGTGAAGTCTTCGTCCAGTCTAAAGAGTCTCCCTCCAACTTAAATGGTTCTTTCACCAACAGAAAAGCCACAAGATGGGCTGGAGGAACTTCCTCCAGCCAAAGTTGGGGTACTTCCTACTATCTCATACCATCATTCTATGAACCAGTCACGAAGCTACAAGGGGGCAGGGGGTGCACTGTGAACTGGGCTCACGCCTGGGCCCCCCAGAAAATTGCCCCCAGGCCCCTCCCCCTTTCCCCGTCCCCCCACGGCACCCCCCGAGGTGCCCCTCCACTCCCCTTCCCATACTTACCTTAGTTCCTTTCCTTTTCCAGAACTTTTTAAGGCTGCAAAAGGCCTGTTTGCAGTAAAAACGGTCTGAGGAACTACAGTTCCCAGGAGACCTTGGGGCTCACAAGGTCTCCTGGGAAGTATAGTTCCCATCAGCCCGTTTTTACTGAGAACAGGCCTTTTGCAGCCTGAAAAAGTTCTGAAAAAGGAAAGGAATTAAGGTAAGTGGGGAAAGGGGGGAAGGGGGGGAAGCCGTGTGGGCATGGGGCCGCGGGGGCGGCGCCACGGAGGGGCCCATGGGGGGGCAGAAAATTAGAATGTGCACCGGGTGCAGTTTGGCCCAGCTAAGCCTCTGCTATGAACCAATACATCAATGATGAAGATGGCTCTGAATTCCTATTGAGAAGTTGTGGACACACATTGCCTCTTCTGAATGTCTCCTATGGCAGCAACTATTAAATGAGTTAGACAAGTAGCTCAATGGAGAAAGAAAGAAGGAAGGAAGGAAGGAAGGAAGGAAGGAAGGAAGGAAGGAAGGAAGGAAGGAAGGAAGGAAGGAAGGAAGGAAGGAAGGAAGAAAGAAAGAAAGAAAGAAAGAAAGAAAGAAAGAAAGAAAGAAAGAAAGAAAGAAAGAAAGAAAAGAAAGAAAGAAAGAAAGAAAGAAAGAAAGAAAGAAAGAAAGAAAGAAAGAAAGAAAGAAAGAAAGAAAGAAAGAAAGAAAGAAAGGAAGGAAGGAAGGAAGGAAGGAAGGAAGGAAGGAAGAAAGAAAGAAAGAAAGAAAGAAAGAAAGAAAGAAAGAAAGAAAGAAAGAAAGAAAGAAAGAAAGAAAGAAAGAAAGAAAGAAAGAAAGAAAGAAAGAAAGAAAGAAAGAAAGACTAAGCAATCGTCTAACTTATTTCCATGGCACATTTCCACAATCATGAGATCACTTCAAAGATATGTTTTCCCTAGTCTTGTGCGAATGTTTGAATTATTCAATTACTTTTGACAGAAAGTACATTTAAATAAAAGATGCATTCCAGACTCAAAGGATTAAATACCTTAAACTGCTTCAAAATGATAATGGTTTGGCTACAAATCCTTTCCAGCACTTGAGGTTCTCCCCCCGCCCCCCTTATATATTTGAAATGTCACTTATAAAAGCCCTGAAGAAGTCAAAACTATGACACGGTAAATGTGAAATGAAATTAAAATGATAACCAGTAATAGCAATAAAGGAAAGAATAAGAATGCTGACGTGTATATAATAGAGATCAGTTGAGCTACCTACACGAAGACCAAGAAATAAATATCAAGAGATCTGACTAACCGCAGCTGTCTCAATGCAGGAGTCTGACTCACACTAAATCTTGGGTATTATCCTAATACATAATTGGCTAAAGGATGGAAAGAGTCGATGACTCACTCCTAACCAATGGGCATGCAGGATTCAAGAAGTGCCCATTGGTTGGAAGTGTGTCCCTCACATTCCAGCCAGTCCTCTGCCCATCCTCCCCCAACCCACGAGCAAGCCCGGTCTGGTGGAAAGGGTGCCTTTCCATTGCCCTCCCCACTGAGCCCACCAGCACCCCCCCATTGCCCCACCACCTCCTCCCTGCCCCAGACGACAAGCTGGGCCCAGCGGGGGTGGGGTGGGTGGGTGTCATAAAGCATTGGTGCATTTTGCGTATCCTACATTATTATACCATTATGATTAGGGGCATTTACTGCCTAAGGATGTAGGAACTGCAGTTTTGAAAGGAACCTCGTCGGTCAGCCAGAATTAGCAGCAGAAGTAAACAAAGAGGCCAACGCATTGAAGTGTTTATTATTCAAAGTCTACATCCTTGCAAGAAGAAGACAAAAAAACCCCAACATTTAAAAGCTCTTCTCCCACAGTCTTTTCACATATCAGCTTCTCCGTGACACCAGAGAGGAGAATGCTTCCCCTCCATGATTTGTTTCCTAAAGGAAACCCACAGTTGGACACAACCAGGGGCTTTGCTGTACTGACCGGGTCCAAACTACTGCTGGTGCCCAGTCCTTTTCCTTGCTCTGCCTGAAAGAGATAATGTTTGCAAAAAAGGAGAGAGGCAATATTGTTGTCAGCCTCCAGAGGAATAGAAATTCCAGCCGGGACTTAGGGAGGAACACAATGCCATGCCGGGAGTGACAGTTGGGAAAAAAAAAATAACAGAAATCTTACACACCCTCACATAAAGAAAATGCTATTATGCCATGCTATTAGGCACGCATTCAGATGGAACAGCATTATGATAATCTAGTTTGAGTTTGTTAATATATAGTTTTATACATGTATAATAGTAGGGCATAATACCACACATTTTGCAGAAACACGAGGCAATTTAGCAAAGCACAAAGCTGGTAAACTGATAGTTTGGAGGATGTTTCACTTACGGAGCTGGAGTTGCAGCAGAATAAATGGGGGTAAATTATATTTAAAAAGAGCCAATTTTTTGCCGAATTTATACTTCTGGCTACACATACTTGAACTGGTACACTTACTGTTATCCACATTTACTTAAAGCTGTGTTCAGATCTACAAACCCTGTGATTCCCCCCCCCCCCTTGGGTTACGCCAACAGTCATTCATACATGCTCAAAGGACCAATCTGGGTGTTCAGAGAGATTGCAAAAACACAGATAATGCTCCCTGTAGTCCGGTATATGAAGAGGCACGCTAGGAACTCGGTGAACAGGTCCAAGCTAACACTGACAAATCCCTAGAGAGGTTTGGCAGGCAAATCCATAGTGTAGTTTGGAAAGAGCTTGGAAATTCATCTAACGAACCAGCAGGGCCGACCCAAACTGGACATATGGGGGGCAACTCTGCCTAGGATGGATATGTGGTAACAATACGCAAAGGGTGCCAGTAAAGCTGTTATCCCCTCCCAGATGCCCAATGGATTGGATCCAAAACCCAGAAAGTCTTCAGATATAGTTAACGGGAGCATTGCCTGCCTGCCTTCTGACCTTTATTTCCATCACCAGGTTTCTAATCTGAGGGAAACGTCTTTATTTCAGAAGCATTCTCCTTCTGTTCTTGGGTTTAGCACACTGCCAATGCACCAGTTCTTAAAAGCTGTTACAGCAACGTGGCCAAAGAGAGATTTCACAGGCGAACCAGCCTTTTCAGCTGAAGGGGACAACTCCGCACTTCCTCCAAGGATGGGTGCGGACTTATATTTTGCCATCACAGCTGGCCTGAGAACAGTGGTGGGATCCAAAAATTTTAGTAACAGGTTCCCACGGTGGTGGGATTCAATCTGTTGCATAGCGCCAATGGGACTGGGCGGGGCACGACGGGGGCGTGGCCGGGCATTCTGGGGGCAGGACATTCCTGGGCGGGGCTGTGGCAAGGACGCAGCCGCTGCGCCAGTCCTTGGGCGGGAAACGAATGCACGCAGGCGCAGGCTGCCATGCACACCGGTGCACCTCCTGCTAGGAGCTGCTTCTAAGTTCTGCAGCAGCTTATCACTGCTGAGAGAGGAGGGGCGTGAACTAAAGGCAAAAATCACGTGGCAAAATCACCCATTAGTAACCCCCTCTCGGCACACACCAATAATTAGTAACCTACTCTCGGGAACCTGTGAGAACCTGCTGGATCCCACCTCTGCCTGAGAAGTTAGGCAGAATGATGCAAATGTGCCCCAGACTTCCTATGTGCCCCCACCTGGTGCTCTCTGCAGGACAGAGAAAGAGATAATGGTGCAAAGAACAATGCTGCAAATTCCCGATCATACTGCTTGTGATTTACAAAGTCTCAGAGAGTCGATTTGGCAAGTCAAATAAAGATTTTTTTTGGTGTTATGTCAAGTCACAGCTGACGTATGGCAAACCTTTAGGGCTTTCAAAGCAAGAGACTGTCTGGAGGGGGTTTGCCTTTGCCTGCCTCGGCAATATGACTCTGGTATTTCTTGGGGACTGCCCATCCAAATTCTAACTAGGGCCAACCCTGCTTAGCTTCTGAAATCTGACAAGACCAGGCTAGCCTGGAGCTACTCAGGTCAGGGGTGAATAAAGGTCGTAAACAGTAATTACAAATAGTATTTTTTTTTCATTTACCATTTTTTTCATTTAACAGTCACCATTTCCTCATATTTGGGCATCGCTGAAAAGAGAAGCAATTTTGCCCGGCCTCTTCTTGCCTCAAGGTGACCCTACAGAGACTTTGTTTATCACTAAACATGGCCAGGGGGTGGGGAGGGAAGAGATATAGAAAAGAGAAAAGGATATGAAGTAAATCAAGCAGAAAGGAATTCACCTCTGCTGGCTGGCCCTGAAAACCCTGCTGGCAACCGAGACATCCACTAGAGGGTACTCTTTCTTCACAAAGGACCCGCTCACTTTTTAACAACACAAATAATGGGAATAATAACAACAATAATAAAAAGGACGCACACCTTGTTCCCATCAGCAAATATGCAACCACACCTCCTTTCTTCGGACCCCTCCCAGCTGACATGAAAACATGGAAGGATTATAGCTTCGCTCCTTAGGTGGGGTGCAGGCCCAAAATTTCTTCTACGCCCCCCCCCTTTCTTTTTCTTTTCTTTCCTGCATGCCACATTTAAGCAGACGGAGATTGCAGCGTTGCTACACAACCTCCGTTCCATGCGAGGCTCTTGTGGGGGGATCTGCAGTCAAAGGACTTTGAGGAGTGCCTTTCCAAAAAAAACAAAACAAAAAACTCTTGGATGAATGATTCCAGGTTAGCTGGAGATAAAGCTTATTTCCTCAGATTTCAGGCTGGGGAGAAAATAAAATGTGCTTCGGGGATGGGGGATATCACAGTGTTTCTAGGTTTTGTTATCAAAACAATAATGTTCAAAGGAATGCCATATCCACAACACTTGCTTTTTGGGATGACTGCTCAAATCCACTCCTAGTAGTATAACTGGAAAAAAACCCCTGACATTTCTGCAACTTAAGTGGGCCAGCACTGTTTATCTGAAAATATGGGTCTCTGTGGGGCCTCCTATTTCAGGTCTATGTCTTGCTATGACTTCTATCCCTTATATGTTGGTGAGAAAGACTTCAATTCCATGCAGAGATCTAGGTTTGCAGGCACCATCTGATTCTGTATATGCTCTATCAAATGATAAACACTCGGTGGATTATCCGTTTTTGTTCGAACATATACATCAGCCATGTGCTTCTGTAGAATTTTTTTTTTACCTGCACAGTAGGGCCACCCATTGTTATGGGATATTTGATTTCCGCCTCCCAGCGGTACAGTGTCTAAGGTTCCTTTGGGAAAGGTAATGACCACTCAAAACCTTTTGAGTCTGCAACCTGGATTATATTTTACAGCAGGTATCCATTCACCCATTCCAACCTACTGAAAAGACTCAGTTCCTTCTCACTGGTCATAGCAAAAAATTAAGTCTCAAAGATAGATTTTTGGACCCGAACATGTCAGTTCCTGGACACAAAGATCTCCAGAATTCCAGTTTTGGCCTCAACGGCGCTCCATATCCTGAAGCATGAAAAAAGTCCACAATCTAGCCAGTGGTGGGATCCAAAAATTTTAGTAACAGGTTCCCATGGTGGTGGGATTCAAACTGTGGCATAGCACCAATGGGGCTGGGCGGGGCACGACAGGGGCGTGGCCGGGCATTCCAGGGGCGGGGCATTCCTGGGCGGGGCTGTGGCAAGGACGCAGCCTCTGCGCCGGTCCTTGGGCGGGAAACGAATGCACGCAGGCGCAGGCGCAGGCTGCCACGCACGCCGGTGTACCTCCTGCTAGACTGCTTCAAGTTCTGTGCGCTACTGCTGAGAGGAGGGGCGTAACTAAGGCAAAAATCACGTGGCAAAATCACCAATTAGTAACCCCCTCTTGGCACACACAAATAATTAGTAACCTACTCTCGGGAACCTGTGAGAACCTGCTGGATCCCACCTCTGAATCTAGCCTGTACATTCTTCATAATGTGGAACCCCTCATTCTTCATAACGTTGAAGTTTTGATTTTTCAATTCAGGGTGGCAGATTTCATTGACAGCTCCAAATGAGGAGCGTCTTACTTGGCAAGTCTTGGCTGTTCCCAGCTCTTGGAACTATCTGCCAAGGCCGAAATGTTGGACAGGAGTTTCGTATCACAGCCACCCGCCCGTCCTCTCCCCAAAACGAAATGAATGTGCGTAGAGTCCAGCGCAACAACTACAACTCCAGTTGCAATGTATTATGGGAGGGGATTTCTGCCAAACAGTCTTATCCCCTCTTCCTTTTTTTTCCCTCCAGGAGGACATTTGAACGGGTAGGTTTTTTTTAAAGCAAATGATTGCAACTTATAGAAAATAATGTGCTACTTAGTTTCTGAGGCGCGAATCCTAGCAGGCTGTTCCAAGAAGCAGCACGGGAGCAGATGGGAGTGATTAGTCTGTGATTTTCAAAGGGGCTTTTTCCTGCCTCGGCTGTGCTTAAAATATGCTGGAAAAACCCAGGCACCCCTGAGGAGGAAGAGATGCTGCCACCAGCACCTCAGTGGTACGGCCAACCATCTGCAATGGTCTTCCCAGTTAAAAAGGGGGATGTCTCATTCACGAAGGCAGCTGGCAAGATATAGTTGGAGAACATGGTCAAGGCCTCTGGGCAGTTCCACGAAGAGCAAAGGCAGAGACATTCTAAGGGCAGCGGAAATCTCAAATTCTGCCATAGAGAAAAGGGCATTGGAATTACACAAATGTGGGCTCACACTGCTTTTGCTACGCTTTAGAACAGGGGACTCCAGCCTACTGTCCTCCAGATGTTCATGGACTACAATTCCCATCAGCTCTGCCAATCGGCCACGCTGACAGGGGCTGATTCCCCACTCTGCCGCTTAAGCTGTGGAGGCTTATCTGGGGAATTCAGATTAGCCTGTGCAGTCCAACACATGCCAGCTGGGTGACCTTGGGCTAGTCACAGCTTCTCGGAGCTCTCTCAGCCCCACCAACCTCACAGGATGTTTGTTGTGAGGAGGGAAGGGAAAGGAGTTTGTAAGCCCCTTTGAGTCTCCTTACAGGAGAGAAAGGGGGGTATAAATCCAGCTCTCCTCCTCCTCCACCTTAAAATCAGCCAGGTGATATGAATAGCTTCCATTCAGGCTTATAGCAAAGGAGGAACATTGGCTGCTTTTCCTACAATTGGGAAGGCAGAGAGTTGAATGATTCCAAAGAAGAAGAGTTTGGATTTATACCCACTTTTCTCAACCATGAGATCCTTTCCTTAGGCCAGTGATGGAAAAACTTTTGGGCTCAGTGTATGAAAAATTCGGAAAATGACTAGCTTGACTCTGCTGCTGTGTTAACAAAAGAGAAACAATTCTTTACATATTCTTTTATTTTAAAAATGTGGTGGTGCTTTCTATTATGTAAATGTCAAATAATTACATGAATGACTCTATCTCAAACAGGGAAAATAGTTATTGTTGGGTGCTGGTGAATGCTGGCGTGTCACCTTTGACACGCGTGTCATAGGTTCGCCATTATGGCCTTAGGCTCAGGATAATTCTCCATAAACAGTTTTATCCCATAGGGACATAGTAAATAGTCTGGGAACCCTGATGCTTCAATGGTGCCCAAGAAGTATGAATCTGGCCAGACTTCCAATATATGAGGCACCAGGCTGTATAAGCAGAACAGGTCTGGTTCCAGGTGATGGAGTGCTTGCAAGTAAGTGGGCAAGGGAGAAGAAGAAGAAGAAGAAGAAGAAGAAGAAGAAGAAGAAGAAGAAGAAGAAGAAGAAGAAGAAGAAGAAGAAGAAGAAGAAGAAGAAGAAGAAGAAGAAGAAGAAGAAGAAGAAGAAGAAGAAGAAGAAGAAGAAGAAGAGGAGGAGGAGGAGGAGGAGGAGGAGGAGGAGGAGGAGGAGAGGAGGAGGAGGAGTAGGAGTTTGGATTTAAGGAGATTCAAGGTCGCTTACAAGCTCCTTTCCCTTCCTCTTCCCACAACAGACACCTTGCAAGGTAGGTGGGGCTGAGAGAGTTCCGAAGGACTTTGACTAGCCCAAGGTCACCCAGCAGGAGCTTAGGAGTGCAGAAACACATCTGGTTCACCAGTTAAGCCTCTGCCACTCAGGTGGAGGAGTGGGGAATCAAACCTGGTTCTCCAGATGAGAATCCAGCTGCTTTTAACCACTACACCACGCTGGGAGAGCACGTGGGCATATTTTTCTAATTTTTCCTATTTATTTACTATTATTCCTTGCCCCTCACTACGGCCTCAGGACAGGTTACAATAAAAAAAACCCGATGCAACAGTAAAATCACAACAATAACAATTCAACAACAGAAAAATTGCAATAAACCCCTATCCTAAAAACCCAAATCTCCTGCACCCTGACCCCTCCCACAAAAAAAGGGAGAGGTGTACGGAGATTCCTGAACTCACCTCCCAGCAGGGGGAGGCAGCCAAATGTCCAGGTGAAGAGGACGGTCTTTGCCAGGGGTCAAAACTCTCAGAGAGTAGGCACCTGGCAACCCTCCAGAGCAGGTGGCAGAACTGAGCCCCACCAGAATCCCTGGGCTCAGGCAACGGCCCAATATTAAGAGTATCCAAAGCTGAAACAGGTCCTGAAGCAGAATAATGGCCCCAAGTTCTCTTCCTAAGAGTAGTGGTGGGATCCAAAAAATTTAGTATCAGGTTCCCATGGGGGTGGGATTCAAATTGTGGTGTAGCACCAATGGGGCTGGGCGGGGCACGATGGGGGCGTGGCCGGGCATTCCGGGGGCGGGGCATTCCTGGGCGGGGTGTTGTGACAAGGTCCTTTGGCGGGAAATGAATGCACGCAGGCGCAGGCTGCCATGCATGCCGGTGCACCTCCTGCTAGACTGCTTCAAGTTCTGCGCGCTACTGCTGAGAGGAGGGGCGTAACCAAGGCAAAAATCACGTGGCAAAATCACCAATTAGTAACCCCCTCTTGGCACACACAAATAATTAGTAACCTACTCTCGGGAACCTGTGAGAACCTGCTGGATCCCACCTCTGCCTAAGAGGTAGTCTATGTCACTGTGCCTAGGAAAGCCATTGCTGCCCCTAGGAAGGTTAGAGGTGAGGGAATGCAAGTTGGTAGTTCATTAGCATATAACATCTTCATTTCAACATAGACTTCAAGATGTCCATCTCCACAGCATTTTAAGAAAACAATAACCCGGTAAAAAAAAACACAAACAGAGGGGGTGGTCCTTCTAATCTCGGGCAACCCTCCCGTTCAACTCTCAGTGTCATTAAACCAGCAGCTAAGCCACGGAGACTTAATTGCTGCACAATATTGTGACTGATCTTTGACCCAGCTGCCAAACTCTTGGGACCCAGGAGATAAAAGACTGCCAAGATTCTACTTGTTTTATTTTTGCCAACCATTTCCAGGCCCTTCCTAGACATGCTTGCCGTCGGAGGTGTTCCTTTGGGTGTCCCTGACCTGACCCCGGGCACTCTGCTGGGAAGCCTTAGGGCCACTTTGACACAGCTGACCTCTTGGCAAGTTGACTCAAGGCAGGGGAGTGTGGAATCCGACCAGACTAATTCCAAATGCAAACAGAATTCCTGCTCAGCGTGGAGCACACACGCCAGGCGATAATCAGTTTATCTAATGAAGCAGCTCCCCTGTTTCCTAAGCAGAAGAGGATTAGCAGACCAGAGGTACGGCAGCGAAGGGTATTTCCCCTGTACTTATGGGGCTTGCTGCATTCTGCCCTATATTCGACTTCGGCAGATCTGCACACACATTCTTAGTGGAGGTGGAGGGGAGGAGGAAATCCGGCTATGTACAACCTGGTAGTTTCCTTTGCAACCATCAACCCCCTCCCCCCTTCACTCTCTCAAGTGCACCAGAGTCTGACTGTGGAGTGTATTTTAGCTGAACCGTTACTTTGCGGCTCGGTTCACCGCACCTGAATAAGCATTAAATGCTTGTGAGTGTAACTGCACCTCAAGGAGGTGAAAGTGGGAACAGGAGAGAACCGGTCATGATGTTTTTCTTCAACAAGAGGGATATCTCGAAACAAGGCCTGTGTGTCTCGGTGCACATTCGTGTCCGGTCCCCAATTCTACAATCAGAACGTCAAATTTACCAATGGGATGAGATCGGCCTTGATGCCCATTTGTATAAATTTAGATGAGCTGGATGTTTTATGGTGCTGTAAGAGCCATTTACTGCTTGCTATTGATGCTTTGAACAAGGTTTGGGCGCAGAAGCACCTTAAGACTAACATGATTTCCAGGACATAAGCTTTCAAGATGCAGAGTTGCTTTCGTCAGAGACCCATACTGGAATATTTTATTCCGGCTCTCTCTCTCCTCTCGAGAGAGGTGTCTGAAAGAATTTCACTTCTCTGTAGAGGAATGTGCTCATCAGAACCCTTCACGATACAGAATATAGAGAAGGTCTGAAACACAGAGGCTTTTCTCCGTCTCTAAATACACCGAGGGAAGCTAACAATTGTTATCTGCAAAAAAATTTCACAGGTGTTCTCATAGAAAAGACGGGAGCGAACACGGAGAGCTCCCGCAGGACACACAACGTTCTGACAGGCGCTCTTTACAATCCCCGACAAGAACGCCAGCATAAGCAACCTGCGGAAGACCAGCTCTCCCTGGGAATGGCAATGCACACCACCCCACACAATATTCTTTGCATAATTTTGCATCTTTGCAAACAATAACAGCATGCAGATAAGCAAGATTTTTTTTTCCTGGTCTGGAGGAACATTCAGCTAGCGGAGCCTTGGTCTGTGAGTCTGGTGTGCTACAGTTAAACATGGATGGCCACTCGTTGCTTTGAGTCATATTCTGTTCTCTGATCATGAACAGGGAGCTGGGATTTTTTTTTGGTCAAGCAGCGTGCGAGCAGCTAGGAGGCTGCTCGGCGGATTGTTTTCGGCATATTCACACAGTACAGTTAAGATGCAGTCAGCAGTGTGTCATGCTTCCCATACCGTCCAGTGCAGGTTCCCAAACAGTCTAGTGAGAGTCCTAGACAGCCCCCCCCGCCCCGCAATCTCGTTGTCACCACTGTGCAGCCAATTGCTAAAGAACGAGCAAACAGTGAGCAAATCAATAAATGCTTACTTTTTTAAAAAAGTGATATTTGTCCAAGTCAGCGATTCCCAACTGGGGTTCTGCGGTACCCTGGGGTGCCATAAGCACATCTCAGGGGTACCACGACAATGCTACCAGTCCCCTTTCTTTGCAGAATTGCCCCTCGCATGTACCAACCAAGCTGGCAGCAGCAACCGTGGTTTCGGGCCCTCCCATGCCTCCCTGACAGCCTATGACCTGAAAATCTCCATGCGCGCACCATGGGGGCTGGCGGGGCGAGGGCGCTCGTGGGCCAGCAGGCTGACCCTCGAGAACTGGAGCCTGTTCCAGCATGCCAACGCAGCCCCTTCTGACCTTCCGAGCGGTAGACCTGTGCCCCTTCCAGCCTTCCAAGTGGTAGACCTGGGCCCCTCACGGCATTCTGACCAGTAGACCTGTCAAGGGTACCACGACATCGAAAAGGTTGGGAAATACTGATCTAAATCATTGTCACCTACATTATTTTGCACATGCAGTTTTATACAGCATGATGGGAGTTACAGTCCCATCCTCCCACGCCCTTTAAGTAACTGCTTTGATTATCCTTCCACCTACCGCACAGAAGCAAAAGCACGCACAAGAGCTTTCAGCTGCGGCCACTGCGCAGCTCCGAAGCTGTTCAGCAGCTGCTCAAGCAAGGCAGCAAAGACTGAGGAGATTGTAGGTTTGTCTCACAAGGGACTGCAGCTATTGAAGAGGGTATGCCCACCTACTGAACATGTTCACCATGAAGTGTCTGGCACCTCCATCAAGTCACAGGTTTACCAACTTAGTGAACAACTGATGCTAGGCAGATAGCAATTACTAGGGATTTAGATCATTATGGCTACATTACAGCTGCCTGGTGAGCTTGGATCATAAACTATTGCAAACCTTCCCTGGGTTATTCTAACGGTGTTGCGACTCCACTTTGTACAGCACACACCCTTGCTCAAATAGGTCTGTCAGCAAAAAAAGCTAAATCCTGGCACTCCAAACCTTCAGCTCCCACCCCTCCCAGCAAAATTAATTAATTTGTTACCAATCACATTTATGCCATTTACTTTCCTGCAAAACAGATGCATTCACATTTGCTTGCTTTGCTCTCAGACTGCTATATGAGCTCTTGAATATTATTATTTGGAGGACTACTGTGGTTGCAGTGGGAATGGAACAGCTAAGTGGGTGGGAAAGGCACGTGGGGCTAACAGCATGAAGGAGATGAGAGAAGGGAGTCCTTACAGGTCCCCAAACCCCATGCCAGGTTGTCCCAGGAGCACAAAATGGAAAAAAAACACCACTTTTTTGGGTGCCACCTGAAGAGGTGCAGAAGTCGTCGTCGTCGTCACCATCACCTTTATTGGCATGAAATTTAGCTTAACTAACGCTGTTGTTCTCTTAAATCAGTGATGGCGAACCTTTTCGAAACCGAGTGCCCAGACTGCAATGCAAAGTGCCAACATGGCAATTTAACCTGAATACTGAGGTTTTAGTTTAGAAAAGATGGTTGGCTCAGAGGCGTGCGTTACTCGGGAGTAAGCTTGGTGGTAGTCGGTGGCTTTGCTACCACCAAGCAACTCTTCCAACGGGTGAATCACGACCCTAGGAGGGTTTACTCAGAAGCAAGCCCCATTGCCAGCAACCAAGTTTACTCCCAGGTAAAGGATCGTGCTTTAGTTCTTCGCATGAAAATCAGAGGGGTTTAACAGCACTTAACAGGGCTACCTACACTGCCTCCCCAAAACTAGGTCTTAGGTTTAATGCTAATAATTGAGCCCAGCGGCCTAGGCTAGCCAAGATGTGTGTGTGTGTGTGGGGGGGGGGGAACTCTGTATGCATGTGCCCACAGAGAAAGCTCTGAGTGCCACCTGTGCCATAGGTTCACCACCACTGTCTTAAATGCAGCAGTCAAATTCCATATAGAGGAGCAGCTTTTATCAACTCAATTTTTGACCAGTTGAAACAGAAAGGGCTGCCACCATCACACAGTAATGTAACCAATATCAGCGTCCTATACTTCTCCAGCCCTATCTCCACAAGCTGGACTGTGACGAAAGAAAGAAAAAAGGAAAGAGAAAAAATGAGAGAAAGAGAGAGAAGGAGAGAGAGAGAGAGAGAGAGAGAGAGAGAGAGAGAGAGAGAGAGAGAGAGAGAGAGAGAAGGAAAACACACTCAAGGCTTTCTAAAAGAAAAGAAGAAAAAGAACTGGCCAACCGCCTCTCCTGTGTAAAGGTCAACCCTCCCCTCTCCTTGCAATGTGCCTGGCTTGAAAGCCGCTGCCCTCCGGACAAAACAAACGTGACTGGAAAAGCCAGCAGTTGGAAGTGACCACACTTCCCCGTTGTTTTGTAAGCTCTCTGTTCTGGAAGCTGTGCTCTGCAGTTTCCTTTCTCTTCTCTTTTCACTGCGATGGTACGATTGACGCATGGCTCTTCCCTGAGCAGAAGGATTGCATGGGAGCTAATGTAGCAGCGGCAAAGAGACTGGGCTATGAACAAAGGCAACGCTGGCTCAACTCTTGCCAGTCAGATACACCTTGGTCACTCAGTCCCACATCTGGTATATGGGGTTAACGATGCTAATCTACTCCACCATGCTATTGTAATGTAAAATGCTTTGAACACTCTAAATGCTAAGTATGGTTGTAATCTGACTCCCACCTGGAATGTACACTAGTCTAATCTCAAACTTTCTGGAAAACTAATTCTACTTGAAGCAGAGGTGAAGATATCAGGGGAAGGGAGGGGGGTTGAACTGGGCGCACGGCGGGGGTGGGGTGGAAAATCACCCCCACGGCGCCCCCCCCCCCCCCCACACTTACCTTAGTGAAACAGTGCAGGCTGGAGAATCAGCCTGTTCCCTTCAGGCTGAAAACGGCCTGGTGGGAACTACACTTCCCATGAGACCTTGCAAGCCCCAAGGTCTCATGGGAAGTGTAGTTCCCACCAGGCCATTTTCAGCCTGAAGGGAACAGGCTGATTCTCCAGCCTGCACTATTTCACTAAAGCAAGTGTATGGGGGGCAGGGCAGGGCGGAGCGGGGCAGGGTGCAGCCAGAGGGGGATCCAGAGTATGCACTGGGCGCAGTATGGCCCAGTTACGCCACTAACTTGAACAATTTAATGCCCAATGGGTCTTCAACACATGTGCCAAGCACCTCGCATCCACCATGGAACCTTACCTGCTCGATTGCAACCAAGTGGTGAACTTTTTTGCTGCTTTTTGAAAGGATCTGCTGTTAGTACACATGTGTAGAGAACCAAGGGACTACCTTCTAGCCTCCTCTTTGCATATTCCTCAGAGGAGCGGGAGGACAGCAAGCTTAGGCCATTACTCTGGACCTCTAACCCTTGTCTAGTTCCTCTCTATGGTTCACCTCCTGGTTCTTGGCTTGTATTTGCTATCCTTGTCTCCTTCAGTCTACTGCCCATGGCCTTCACCTTGAAGTCAATGAATGCATAATTCTGGCTCCTCCTCATCCTGTCACGTGGTTCTGATGTCACATCAAACCCAGAGTTATATTCTTTCTGCTTAATAGCTGCCATGCTCATGGGTCCTACAACTGCAATGTCTGAAGCTTGCTGATCTTGCCAATCCAACTCTGCAGTGAATTATCTTCATCTATAGCTCATTGGCATATGTGAACCTAGATAACTTTGTTCTTAAAAATGGTTAGATACACTGATAGAAGGTCCATTATTGATGGTTAACTGAAATGGTGCAAAAAGGTGCACCCTGATTTTCCACAGTTCCCCATGAGATCCACATTCTAAGGTGCTTAAGTTGCATGTTTTTGCTGTCACATTATGGAGCCCTATAGGGTTTTGAAGGCAAGAGACAGTTCAGACATGTATTGTCAAAGGCTTCAGAGGATGCAAAGAGGATTCTGAAGATGCCAGCCACAGATGCAGGCAAAACGTCAGGAGAGAATGCTGCTAGAGCACGGCCATACAGCCAGAAAACCACACAGTACCCCAGTTCAGACATGGTTTGCCGCTGCCTGCCTCCGCATAGCAACCCTGGATTTCTTTGGTGGTCTACCATCTGAAAACTAACCAGGGCTATCTATCAAGGTTATGCTAGCCTAGCCTGAGCCATCCAGGTTGGGGGAAGGCATGTAGCAGGGGAACATAATTCTTCATCACTCTTTGGTTTCCCATAAACCACAGCCTGCATGCACAGTACTAGCATGCCATCATTCGATAGCCGTGATATACTCCGAATGTGAAGGACACATAATGCTGTCTATATATGAACACGTACATCCCTGGCCTAATATTTCACCTCTGAAGGCTTACAGAGCCAAAAATACCTGATACCCACATCTATTATTGGGTTGGGTCTTTTAAACCACGATGATATAGAGAAAAATCATGAGACCCCCCAAATCACTTGGGGGTCTTTCCTTCACATTCCTTCAACTCCTATCCCCTCATGATTAACGGTCCGAAGGGATTTTTAAAAAAAATGCGAGGAGAGAGCAGGTGATACCTGGAACAAGGAAGAGTTGTTATCTCAGGATAACTGACTGTGTAGACGCAGCCCACAGCATCTGGCGCTGGCCAGACTTTGTGACAAGACATAGTTGGATGGCAGTTCTGATATACTTTACCTCTTATTTTTACGATGACAACCTTATGTTAGGCAAGGCCCACAACATCAGCAGGCAGGAACCTAGAAAGGGGAGTCGAAAACTCCTGCTGCGTAGCAGATCAAAATCATCCCCAGCCAACCATCTGGTCCTTGTAAAAGTAAAAGAAGATTAAAAATACACCAGAGCCTTGTTCTTCCTCTGGGTAGAAGTATACAGGCTCCTAAGTGGGGGTGGGGGGTGGGGGAGAGATGTACAGCATTGAGTTCAGTTTATGTACAATGTGGTATTTTGAAGACCCTGATATCCCCCTTCAAATCTGTCCCTTCCACAGTTTGCGAAAAGAACATTACTGTAAACTGAAAAAGGGTTTAACACAGAGGGGAGTTGGTGTGGTGTAGTGGTTAACAACGGTGGTTAACAGCGGTGGTGTAGTGGTTAACAGCCGTTCTCTAATCCAGACAATGGGATTTGATTCCCCATTGTTCCCATGAGCAGCGGACTCTAATATGGAGAACTGGGTTTGATTCCTCACTTCTCCACATGAGTGGCAGATTCTAATCTGGAGAACCAGGTTTGTTTTCCTCATTCTTCCACATGAAGCCTGCTGGGTGACTTTGGGCTAGTCACCGTTCTCTCAGAACTCTCTCAGCCCCACCTACCTCACAAGTTGTTTGTTGTGGGAAGGGGAAGGGAAGGTGATTATAAACTGCTTTAAGACTTCTTAAAAGGTAGAGAAAGCCAGGTATTAAAAAAACCCAACCAAATAAAAGAAAACAAACTAACTAACCCCCCAAGCCCCAACCAAATAAAAGAACACAAACTATTAAGATAGCAAAGTGCATATCCATCCATCCATCCATCCATCCATCCATCCACACATACATACACAGTTGGATCCAAGCATATTTTTCTGCCAGTGGGGCAGGGAGGAAGGACAGGGCTCTCCTTTGACCACCATAAAAGGCTACATTAAGGATCATGTACAAAAGCCATGCAGGATGGTGGCTGTAGTAAGTGGAAGAACTGGGTGGGATTGAATGAAAAATCTGGTAGAGTATCTGGTCTACATGCAGAATATCTCCATAGACCACAGATTTTCTATAAGGAAACTTCCTGTGTTTAGGATAGAGCTATGGGTTGTGAGTAGTTTGGGTAAACAATGGCCCCTATAAACCTAAAGTGGATCAAAAGAGCATTCACTGTTATGGCTTCCCACTGAAAATCTTGGGAAATGTAGTTCTGTGATGATAACACCAATACTCCCCTGTTACCTTTCCCTATAGAACAACAACAACAACAACAACAACAGCAGCAGCAGCAGCAGCAGCAGCAGCAGCAGCAGCAGCAGCAGCAGCAGCAGCTGCTGCTACTCCTCCTCCTCCTCCTCCTCCTCCTCCTCCTCTTTGGGTTCTTGGAGATAAATATCCATATAATATAATCAAGGCTTAACTATTTAAGGATAAGCAAATAATTTGCCCTAGTATATACAACCCCCCCTCCCCCATACCATTGAGCAGGAATTCCTGCTCTCCAAAAATAGAACAAGGCAGATCATTTTATCCAAATCCCATCTAAAAGTGCCAGAAACCAGTCACCTGCTACAGGCTATCCTCAACCACCTTAACACCGTGATACACATGCTTACAGAATTCAAGCTCCCATTTGTATTAAACCCTGCCCAATGATGAGGGATATCTCTACTTGTGCTAAGGAGAGGCGGTTACTGGTAGTTAGAATAAGTGAGCATCAACTTTGCTGAGAACTATTTCCTCAGATGGCATGATCAACTATTCTTGCGTGTTTACAACTAAGGAGGGGTTTGCCAAAGTAATTAAATACCTCTCCCTAGATTATAGTTACTACTGCCAGGTTACCAATGGGAATAATTCTTATCAGTGTACACGCACGAACAAACAATATAACAGCTTTATTCCTTGTCACCATTTTAGCCCTTGGGGGAGGGAAACACATATCCAAATTTGTGGCGAGAACGAGAGCCAACTGTGGAACCAACTCAAGATGGCATATTAAGAGTACAATATTAAGTGGAGTTGTACGCTTCTATGCCCCCTTAGTAACTGTAAGAGGCCTCAGAAATTTTAGCTGTCAGGTTTGGAGGTTCTTGTTGCAGAGTTGTCTGTGGATTTATTTAAATGTTTGGCCCACCCTGCTTCCAAAGCTCAGTCACAGTTCTGTCACAGAATAACAAAGAGAAGAGAAACAATATCGGGCAGCCTAGGGAAAGATAGGATGCTTCCAACATTCTCCTCGTCTGAATTTCTCCTCCAGATGTGGGACTTCCACATGATGTGTCTTTGCTTGTGGAGTGGAACTGATGCATAGAGAGTTCTCCATAGCTCTGTTCTTGATTACCAGAGTGCTACCTGTGCATTTCAGTTCCTTTCAATACTCTGATACCTTTCTTTGCCACCTGCATTACGAAGGTGCATATACACGTTGATTAAACAATGCAAAAAAGGCAATCTTTGATGGGGTTGTATGAGTATATTCAGATTCTTTTTGTGCAGTGTTTTATGGGTGTACTGCTGATAAAATATGAAAAAACGATAAAAATATGAAGAAAAAACAGCAATTTTGAATGTGATTGTATTGGCGGTTGTATCAAGATTCTTTGAGGCTAGTGTTATACCAATGCCTAGGAGCACAAGGGCTTCCCACTGCAGAATAAGTACCATATATATTCGTGTATAAGCCGAATTTTTCAGCACATTTTTTATGCTGAAAAAGCCCCCCTCGGCTTATACTCGAGTGAGGGTCCAGTTTTGAAGGATTTTAACTCTTGTGTTTTAGCTTGGTTGCTGATTGAGCAAAGGTTTTTGTTATTGTTGATACCATATTGTTTTTGTTGACCCTCTTTTCCACTTACAAAGCTAGTTTACTGTTTTTCTTTGAAATAAATATTCAAAAACATTTAACCTATTGATGCCTCACTTAATGTAATTTTATTGGTATCTATTTTTATTTTTGAAATTCACCAGTAGCTGCTGCATTTCCCACCCTAGGCTTATACTCGAGTCAATGAGTTTTCCCAGTTTTTTTGTGGTAAAATTAGGTGCCTCGGCTTATATTCGGGTCGGCTTCTACTCGAGTATATACGGTATATGGATGTGGTGGTAGAAAGTGCTGTCAAGTCGCAGACGACTTCAGGAGACCCTGTGGGATTCCAAGACAAGATATGTTCAGAAGTGGTTTGCCACTGCCTGTCTCTATGTGGGCTGAGAGAGTTCTGAAAAAAACCGTGATTGGTCCAAGGTCACCCAGAATGCTTCATGTGGAGGATTGGAGAATTGAGTACCGTTCTCCAGATTACAGTCTGCCACTCTTAACCATTAAACCATGCTGACTCTAGGTACCTGGACTCTGTCATACATATGATCATATGAGAATGATACACTGTTAAAAAAAAAGGCCCCTCAATGTGCTGAACATGTACACATCAGGAACAAGGGGGCAAAACGATCATCATGCAGTGTTTACTCCACATCCAGAACTAATTTAAGGAATAGAACCTAGGACAGTGCAAAATGGACTGCAACAGGAATGGGAAGGGGGAAATCCTCTTCTTCGTCAATGAGACCTAAGGTAAACAATGAAAGAAAGCACATGGCCACATTCAGATGTGGTTTGTTTGCCATGGTCACAAATTTGTTTGCAGTGGTCACAAATACAAGTTGTGGTCACATGCATGTGATCCCTGTTCTATGGATTGAGGTGGAAAATCCCAGTGTCTGGGAAGAAAACAAACTCCAATTTGTTCAGGCGCCTGTCATAGCAAATAGAAGTCTGATTCAAGGCTTCCCAAAGCTGGGAGCTTTCAACTCTGCTCAGTTTACAAGCACAGACAGATCTTGGTTTGTTGTGGTATCTGAATGTGGAACGGGTCCTGCCTGCCCCTCCGATCATCTATGTTGTTCTAAAAGCAGCAACAAAAAGGGAAGAAAAGGACCCACAGTGGCAAAGGATTCGTGTACAGACTCTGGAGGAAAAATCTGCAGATGACATTTTTACTGCACAGAGAAGCAGGTTCTGCCCTGGCAAGGAGAGAGTTAAGCGGGAAAAGATCTTGGCAAGAGGGGAGGGGGTGTGAGGAGTTCCTACCCATCAAGCTTTATTGTGTTATTCCAACTAAGCAGAGACAAAAAGACAAATCTGAGCTCCCCACTTTCATTTATAATTGAACCCAGTCCAGAAGGATGGAGCAGGCGCCATCTGTAAGGCAGAGAGCGCTAGCAGCCGGCGGAATGAAATATTCAAATTACTGTAGGCTACCTCGCATTTTAATGACAGGGTTACAAAAAACTGACTTGTAAGTGAGGATTGCACGAGAAGGAAAGAAAAGTTGGGTTTTCTGTTGCATGAATTAGCAGAACAAAAAGAAACACTTCGAGGGAAAAGCGCAGAGATATGTAGCTCTGTAATGCATCCAGGATGGTTGACAAGACAAAAGAATCGCTCCACTTAGCCCTCCTAATGGATAAACAGGTCCTGGGAGAAGTTTTAACCGAGAAGAAATAAATTCGTGGGCTCTTTTGTACAATGAGGAGATACTGTTCCCATGTACACTCTGTTCCACAGAAAGATGATAGTACGGTCAGTTAAGGTGCAACGGTTGAGAAAATTGTATGCTTCCGCTTTAGAATATAGTCCCAAACGAATATGATAATTATCATTCATTTTTATGTGGTGCCTTTGTCAAAACCATTATTTTGTACATTAATAACATAGTACTTTGAGCGTTTATAGTTCATATATATAGGAGCAGAAGTGGCGTAGTGGTTAAGAGCAGGTGTACTCTAATCTGGAGGAACCGGGTTTGATTCCCTGCTCTGCTGCCTGAACTGTGGAGGCTTATCTGGGGAATTCAGATTAGCCTGTGCACTCCCACACACTCCAGCTGGGTAACCTTGGGCTAGTCACAGTTCTTCGGAGCTCTCTCAGTCCCTACTTCACAGGGTGTTTGTTGTGTGGGGGGAAGGGAAAGGAGTTCGTAAGTCCCTTTGAGTCTCCTTGAAGGAGAGAAAGGGGGGATATAAATCCAACTGTTCTTCTTTGTCTTCACTGAACAACTTTCAAAAGGATGGGGGGGGGAGCAGGGCTAGGTAGGCACTAGGACCCAGGCACAGCATTCTACAACAAAGGTTTGGCATGCTCTCTTCTGCGGTGGGAGAATATACAATCCTACTGTCATCTCTCTGTGGAACAGAGCATAAGGGTGCTATTTAAAGGAAGGTGTAGCTTTTTGCAAATCACACCCAATCTTCATGTCACAGATCCAGTTCAGACATAACAACCAAACCATACAGCTTGACTACAAGATCTGAGCCTAGGATTCACACACTCTTCCATCCAACCCATGGGTCTGCAACCTGTGGCTCTCCAGATGTTCATGGACTACAAATCCCATCAGCCCCTACCAGCATGGCCAATTGGCCATGCTGGCAGGGGCTGATGGGAATTGTAGTCCATGAACATCTGGAGAGCTGCAGGTTGCAGACCTCTGATCTAGCCCCTCATCCCAACTTCCTGGTTCTGATAGCAACGGGTTGTGGTTCCACCATAGCTGGCCTCCCATTCCCCTTTCCTTCCTTTTTTCGTCCCTCCCTTCCGTTGTTTCGTGGGTCGGGAGCATGTAGAAGTCCCATCCTGATTTAATTATGCACCATGCTTTATTAAAACATATTGTAATTTTAGTATGTGTACTAATGCCTATTTTATGATGTAAGCCGTTTTGAGCCCACTACGGCGGGGAGACCGGGGGTATACATTAAATAAATAAAGACAAAATAAAGTCCAATTTATTATTTGAACTAGCTCTCCAAGAAAACCACAACTGAATATGAGGAAATCACGCAGGAGGAACCCTGGGGAAGAAAGGAAGATATCGCCCTGGCACATGTTCACAGTTTTCCAAGCACGGGTTGGGTGGCATCCACAGACTTTTAGATATTGTGCCCCGTACTGTCGAAGGCTTTCACAGCCAGAATCAACTGGCTATTGGGGGTTTTCTGGGTTGTGGTCTGGTAGTTTTAGTTTCTCTGAAGATGCTAGCCACAGATGTGGCAAAATTTTATGAGCTAAAACAACCAGACCACAGATGACCACACAGCCTGGAAAACCCACAACAGCCTATTGAGCCACTCCTGTGCTATTAGCAATCATTATGGGACCATAATGTCTAACAAAGGCAAAACGTTTTCAATCCCCCTTCTTTACTACAATGTTTGCCTCCAAAACGTTTCATGGCTGCCATGAAGGCTTTCTTTTCTTTCTCACTGAAATGACATCAATTCGTCGCTTCGATACTCTATAGCTCTGTTTAAGCAATGTTTTGTTGATGTAACCAAAACAGCAAGAAAGAAAAGCCTGCACAAAATGGTGAAAATAGAGGTGAAGAAGTGAGAAAAAATAGTGTCGAGAGGAAGCTGGGCAATGGCACAGAGGTGTGGGAAATGGCAGTGGGAAAGATGCAACTTTCTAAGGAGAGAAGCTGACTTGGAAACATTTCGGCAAAAATAATAGTTGTTAAAGGAGCTGTCACGACTTACCGTGACCGCCATTGCTGGAGGGGAAGGGACAGCCTCCTGGCATGGCTGCCTCCTTCCCGGCCTTGTGAGCTCCCGATGGCTCGCGAGGCTTTGCCCTGCCTGCTGCGCAAGCGCGGCAGGCAGCAGGGCAAGGGATGATGGCGTCAGGTCTCCCTGACATCATCGGGAGCTGGGATGCATTTGGACACGTCAGGCGCGCAACAGATTGATACCCTCGTTGGACCATGTGCTTTTGGTCAGTGCATTGGGGGGTGGTTTGGAGCTCGCCGGCGCCGCTTCAGGTCACCTAGAAATTTCCCAAGAAATACCAGGTGTGGCAGGCGACCTTGGAACTGACAGGATTCCTTTCATAGATGAGGAAATTTTCGTCTCCCCCAGTCAAATTGACAAATTTCCCAGAGGAGATAAAAATACCAGACAATGACTATCCGCAGTTAACAGTGGGAGGCAGACTTCTTCACTTTCCACAACCGTGGACAGGACAACACATTGATTTATGGACAAAAGAAAAAGTCACCACAGGATATGTCATAGAATTTGCCAAACTACCAAAGCACTGGTTCTTTCCGGCTCCTCTGAGCAACAGGCCCGACAAGGTGGCAAGGACCTTGTCTATTTATTTATTTCTTCATTTCTTCATTTTCTTCAATCTACTCCAAATCCAGGCCATAGAGGTAGTACCTACAGATGAGAAATTCTCGGGTGTCTACTCTCACTTATTTACTGTACCAAAGAAAACCAGAGACTGGAGGCGAATATGTGAACAAACATATCCGCCTCAAATGTTTCTGGATGGAGACACCTCGCAGCATTACAGAAGGTCTTTGCCCAGGAGACTTCCTGGCCTCTCTGGACCTCACCGAGGTCTAACCCCACATACCCATCAATCTGGCTCATCACAGATATCTCCAGTTCGAGGTAGATCACCATCACTTTCAGTTCAGAGTATGACCTTTTGGCCTGGTAACTGCACCTCAAGTCTTTTCCAAAGTACTCCTAGCACCCATCATACTACTACGAGAACAAGGAGTCCACATATTTCCCTACTTGGATGACATCCTAATCCGGGCCAAATCCAGGGCTCAAGCCATCAAGGATGTCAATCAAGTCCTGTCAGTACTACATCAGCACGGTTTCCTCGTAAATTCAAAGAAGAGCTCCCTGACTCTGTCACAACAGATGGAACACTTAGGGGGTGTCATCGACACCACCAGAACAATCTTCGTACCACACAAAAAGGTACAGAAGATCCATCACCTGGTGAACCAGATCATCTCCGCTCGGAGAGCTCCTCTCCTCCCACTAGCCAGTCTCATGGGCCTGCTGATAGCTGCCATAGACATGGTGCAATGGGGATGAATGTACACCAGAACTCTCCAACAGTTTCTGCGCCCCTGTCAACTGCACATCATGCACAAACGGGATCACACACTGACCGTTTCACCTACACTAAGGAACAGCCTCTGCTGGTGGATCTTACCGAACAACCTCAATCAAGAGAAGGTTTTTCTTCCACAGCATCAGATTCAAATCTTTACAGATGTGAGCCTGCAAGGCTGGGGTGCAACTCTGGGGAACCAGATCACTCAGGGTACCTGGACCAAGGAGCAATCTCGTCTCCCCATAAACATTCTAGAGACCTGAGCAATTCTCCTCGCTCTGCAACATTTCCAAGCTTGTATCCAACATCATCACGTTCAGACAATGTGTCAGCAAAATATTATATAAACAATCAGGGGGGATCACACTCGACCCAGTTACATCGCGAAGCAGTCCAGATTCTCACCTGGACCGAACAACACCTGTTATCCCTGCGAGCAGAACGTGTCCAAGGTCGACTCAACATCCAATTAGATTGGCTCAGTCGACAGCAGATTGTGGAAGCGGAATGGTCCCTCAACCGATCCATCTTCCAGGAAATAGTACAAGATTCGGCACTCCTCGCCTGGACCTGTTCGCTACAGCAGACAACACTCAGACTCCACAGTTCATGTCATGTTTTCAACACCCCAGAGAATTAGCTGTAGATGCTCTATGTGCCCCATGGGCTCCGGGTCTCCTCTACGCCTTCTCACCAACTCCAGTCCTGCCCAAGCTGTTGAGAAGGATATTGGAACTATGAGCAACAGTCATCCTAGTCGCACCTTATTGGCCGAGACGGTTTTTAGCCCTGAGAGAACTATTGGTGGGCGCTCCGTACACACTACCTCAGATTCCGCACCTTTTGATGCAAGGTCCCATCAGGAGAACGGTACATTGGACTCTTACCTGAAGGGTCCTTCTCCTGGTAGGCAGGAGGACATCTGCCCCCCTCTACTCTTATTCTATCTGTTCATACTGTCCTTGACGGTCACTGTTCTAGTCATGTTGATGTTCATGTTTTTTTTACTATCACTTTCCTCATATAGTCACCATAAGTTACTGTGATCAGTTTCAGTTTAGCTTAGTTACTACTACGGCAGAAGCATACTGGCTAAAAGAGCGTCAAAAGCCTCCACAGGAAGTGGAATTTTAAAAGTTCCTGCCTCCCTGTGAAGGGGTGGAGAATCACCCACTACAGATGTCCTCCTGCCCCCCAGGAGAAGGACTCTTCAGAGTCCAATGTACCGTTTTACACTGGTGGGGTCTAAGGTCGACTATGACAGTATCTGCCAGGATACTGTAACAGAAATACAAAAAATACACAGTTTTAAGAACATGAAGGAATTTGAACGTACAAATGGGACCAGCTAGTGATGGAACGGGAATGTTCTTAGAAAAAGACAGAGGGAGAGATGCCCAGTGCGCTTCCAATGCCTGCTTTTCATTAGTCATTGTCTGCTACTTGGCTGTTGGAAGCTGCGTAAATGGTGTCTGTTACCCAGGGAGAATGCAGCTCTGAGCCACGAGCAACCGAGAAGTCACCTTCCTTCAGACTCTGGCAGGCACCATTAGGCAATGACCCTTACTTCATATGCTCCCTAATATTCTTCTCTCCACTCAGCGGAGTACAGGTCAATCCACAGCATCCGGCAGAACTAAAAACCCGGCTCTTTGGGGAGCGCCTGTGGCCTGCAGTGTCACTTTTCACCAAGTCGGGTTGCAGTCACTCAGCGGCGGAGTTTCATTAGCCCTGAGCCATGACACAATGCAATGATATATTTAAGCAATAATGAACAGCAAAGCCTGTTGTTTAAAGCAATGCAGCATGGGGGGGCGGGGGTTAGCGGCATCCGAGAGGACGACTCCCGTGGAAACAGAGCGCCCGGCAACGGGCCCGGCTCTCGCCCGGCCTTGCTCGAGCCTCCGGCTTCAATTTAAATGGGTGAAACTAAGAGCGGATTGCCCACGGGCAGCTAACACAACAGAAGCATGAAGCTGGCTAACTAGTATCCTGGAAAATGAGCGATTCAAACACTGCTGAGGACTGTGAATTCTTTTTGGCAGGCCTGGATACTGGTGGCTGTTTCTTGAGCCTGGATCATACAGAGCGGCCTGGCGTTTACAGCGTGCTCGTGCTTCTCAGCTGTGTAACTCTGGGTTCTTTTTTACCGATGCAAATGAAACAGGATTTATGCAAATTGGTGCTTTCTGCATAAAGGCCATTTTAAAATAGGCAGGAGAAAGAGGGGGAAGAGGAAGGGAGAAGAGCAGCAAAGCCGCAGATAAAGGCTTCCTACTCTTGTGGGGAAGATGGCTACCAATCTTGGTCCTCCTTGATCTGAGATTGCAAATGCCTTAGCAGACCAGGTGCTCGGGAGCAGCAGCAGCAGCAGAAGGCCATTGCTTTCACCTCCTGCATGTGAGCTCCCAAAGACACCTGGTGGGCCACTGTGAGTAGCAGAGTGCTGGACTAGATGGATTCTGGTCTGATCCGGCAGGCTCGTTCTTATGTTCTTATGTAAGATACCAGAAGCAGGGGCCAGATACCAGCATTTTGTATGGAACGCTGTATTTTAAATGGGGTTTTAGTAATTTATGGTTCATGGAGCCTATATATTTATTTATTAATAATTTGTGTTTTGTTACGTGCTCCATCTGTTTGTTGTTGTATTATGTTGTTCCTTGCCCAGAGCCCTTCGGGGAAGGGGCAGTATATATATATATATATATATATATAAAAACCAAACAAACAAACAAACAAGACAGACAGTCAGAATTTCCCTCATACGACTGACACCAGCTAATCTGTAGCCCATGAAAGCTACCTGGAAAAAGACGACGACTTGTTCCGTTTTTGCTTAGCCCCCATAAAGAGCAGCTAAGTGGAAGCACTCCGGGGAGGCCCCTGCTCAGTCCAGATGCTTGAAGCATCCACTACTTGCTAGGGATAACCACAATTTCATAGTGATCATAGTGATCATAACTATGTGGGTTAGCTGCCACACAGCCCGGAAAACCCACCAGAACCATCAGTTGTATTTTCATACAAGGCACCACTCAGACTCTCTCTCCCCACCCCCAGGTTGGATCTAGATTGTTGCAAGACTTCCCATGATTTTCTGCTGGTTGGTCATTTTGTTCCAAGTTACTATACTATGGGTGTTCTGGTGTGGTAATTTTTACTTTTGTATTTGATCTGATTTAATACCCTGCCCTCCCTGAACCAAGCTGGGCTTAAAACAGCTAACCCACATAGTTATGATCACAAACATAGAACCGGTGAATTTAATAATTGGAAGTTAAAAACATTCTAACATACAAAAGGGGGTACAATCTTGGGGGCCAGCGTGACTCAGTATAGTCCTGTGGTGACAAACCTATGGCACTCCAGATGTTCATGGACTACAATTCCCATCAGCCCCTGCCAGCATGGCAATTGTAGTCCATGAACATCTGGAGTGCCATAGGTTCGCCACCACTGGTACAGTCCATAATGGGTTCAGTTGTAGCTCGGTGAAACATCTCGGTTTTACATGCTTTGTAGAATTGGTTGATATGCTGCAGAGCCCTGACATCCACCTGTAATGAACTCTACCAGGTAGGAGCTGGGGCCTGTATGCAAGCTGACTTGAGGGTACGGAAGAAGAATCATGATGGATCAGACCAGTGGTCCACCTACTCCGACAATCTGCTTCACA